>NC_092345.1:86899134-87199134 GCF_963676685.1 Mytilus edulis | reverse complement strand
GAATCTAGTGTATATAAACTTTTTATTCCTGAGGTCATACTACTATTGTTATGCCCCCACCATAATGAGTTGTATCCTTGTTTTTTTCTATAAGTATGTACGTCCCTTACTTGTACGTACATCCATACATCCCAAACTTGATTTCTGTTTTCTTTTTTTAGTTTGCCTGAACCAAATTTTATGAAACTTATACGCAATGCTTATAACCACAAAACACAAGTCAAGCTTGAATTTTGTTGGCGTCACTTTTACCATTCTAGGTGTAAAGGGGTGAAATTTTCAGTATACCCTATCAAGTATATATACCCTTATATATGTTTGACTTGTAGCTTTCTTCGGTTATACATTTATCATGTGAAATTAAAACGGTCTTAAGATTTAGAAGTATAAACAAGAATGTGTCCATAGTACATGCATGCCCCATCTGCACTATCATTTTTTCTGACCGTGAAAATGGAGTAAAAACTGTAATTTGGCATTTAATTTAGAAAGATTAAATCAAAGGGAACATCTGTAATACTAAAATAACGAGGTCCAATTTGTCAGCAGTAATTAATATTACCAATAATTGATAAGATCCAGGTTGACGGATTCAAACAGAAAGATTTTGAAAGCAGAGAAAACTGTGCATCTTATATACTGCATGACTTTATCAGATGACAATCCCAATACTAAAATAAGGCTTACGCATAGTTATATACTTTAATTCAGTCACAGACCCAAGATATCACGGGTGTGTTCTGGTGTGTACTAAGTTACAAATTGATTGGACTTCAACTTCATCAAAAACTACCTCGACCAAAAACTTTAACCTGAATGGAACAGACAGATGAATGGACGGACGGACGAACGGACGCACAGACCAGAAAACATAATGCCCATAAATGGGGCCTAAAAAGTGAATTTTGGAAATTGCTGGCAAGACAATAGTTTAGTTTGAAAAATCAAAACTGTGATTAAACACATATTTGAAATAATACACGTTTATAACCTACATTTTGTACATGACCTATTTGAAATAATACACATATATAGTTGCAAACTTTCCAGAGGTGCTATCCAGCACTTTGATTGGTTTATATCTCTGAAACAAAAGCATTTAAAGCAAATTTGACATGGGGTTGAAAAGGTTCGTCTGGTTTAGAATTATCTGTCCTGAACATTTCAGATAATCTGTTGGTAGGTTGCTGCCCCTGAATTAGTAATTTTTAGGAAATTTTGCAGTTTTTCGTTATTGATATTATTATCTTAAATATGATTATAGTATATCTAATACTATTAATTATGATATTAACCTTATTTTACATGATTTCAAAAACAACAGTAAATACAGGTGAAAATTATATATAACTGTTAACAAATATTAATATAATAAATTAACAAAAGGCTTTGTAAGAAATGTACTCTAAATCTGGTTGAAGATGAACAACATTTTATATAAAGTTTCAAAATATTTGGTTGAGGCAAACTTAAGTTAAAGGACAAAAACAAAAAATTCAGCAATTTTTCCAGTTGTAACTGGACATAACTCTAGAGCAGTAAGAGTTACCCCACCATACTCTATAGTTCAAACTTGTTTTTAGTGTTGCAATCTTACTCATGTCTTACAAGAGCATTTATTGATAGTCCCACATCGTTTTGTCTGTCCTGTTTCAATTTTCAGCTATTTAAAAAGATCTGGATAAAATTTAAAGCTTATTTTTCATTGCAATTGCAGCAAATAATGATAAATGTGTTTTTTAAGAACAAAATTTCTACATCATGTACATACTTTCATTCTTGGTACTGTCATAACTAGTTGTCCAGCATACAAAAATGATAGGGAGATATTTTTCAAGGAGATAAACTGTATTTTTCCTAATTTTATACATCTTTCAAATGAGGCAAAATTTGTTTGGTTATTTACTTGTGAAAATTTGTCTGTACTTAAATATTTAGGGAGCTATATTATTACATGTCTAGATGTTAGACGAAATTTTAATTAATGTATGTAATAACAATGATAATTGTAATGATTTTATGGTTCTGATCCTGCCTGGAATTAAATGTATATATGATTTTTATAGCATGAAGATAATAACATCTGTCTGAATTTTTTCTTTTAATAAGGAGGGAAAAAAAAGGAAAGCTGTACATGTTGAATTGCTATCTCAAACAAAGCTGCAGGTAATTTTTAAACCATTTTTGAGAGGTATTTTTTCTGTACACCATTGTAAATTGAAAACCAATCGATCTAATATACACAATGCTTATTACCACAAAACACAGATCAAGTGTGAATTTTGGGGGTATCACCTATACTGTTCTAGAGTTATGTCCATTTATAAATGGAAAAAATGCTCGATTTTTGGTTTCCTTTCTCATTAATACTTAAGTTTGCCTCAACTAAATGTTATGAAACGTATCACAATGCTTTTTACCAAAAAACTCAGATCAAGTACAAATTTGGGTATCATCACTCTTACTGTTCCAGAATCATGACGTCCCTTTATAACTTTATATGCAAGTGGGGACATCATCTGTGTCCCATGGACACATTCACCTTTTTTTTTTTAAATAATCCAAATATCTGCTGCGTTATTTGATGTTAAAGCAAAACAATTTGATCCACTGTAAAAAAGCTACACACAAACTTGCCTACTTTCTATCAACTCACCAACCTTGCCAACAAATCTAGACCATCTCCTTACTTTCTTTTAAATCACCGTACTAATCATACTAATGAAAAGGAGTTGAATGTAACTGAATTTCTGCTTGCCAACTTGCCCACTTTTGAATTTTAAAGGAATCATAGACCTGTCCATCACTAATGAAAATGAGTTGTATATATCCTGTTAATAATCAATGATTTTATAAAACCTGCCAACTTGCCCCATTCTAATGAAAGAGAGTCAAATCCCTCTGACTTTGGCCTACCAACTTGCCGTCTGGTGAGAAGGAGTCATACTGTCTGACTTTAGGCCTACCAACTTGCCTTCTTTTGGGAAGGAGTCATATCCCTCTGACTTACGGCCTACCAACTTGCCCTCTTGTGGGAAGGAGTCATACCCCTCTGACTTAAGGCCTACTAACTTGCTGTCTGGTGGGAAGGAGTTAAATCCCTCTGACTTTAGGCCTACCAACTTGCCCTCTGGTAGGAAGGAGTCGAATGCCTCTGACTTTAGGCCTACCAACTTGCCCTCTAGTGGGAAGGAGTTATATCCCTCTGACTTAGGCCTACAAACTTGCCCTCTGGTGGGAAGGATTTTATAAAACCTGCCAACTTGCCCCATTCTAATGAAAGAGAGTCAAATCCCTCTGACTTTGGCCTACCAACTTGCCTTCTTTTGGGAAGGAGTCATATCCCTCTGACTTACGGCCTACCAACTTGCCCTCTGGTGGGAAGGAGTCATATCCCTCTGACTTAAGGCCTACCAACTTGCCCTCTTGTAGGAAGGAGTCAAATGCCTCTGACTTTAGGCCTACTAACTTGCTGTCTGGTGGGAAGGAGTTAAATTCCTCTGACTTTAGGCCTACCAACTTGCCCTCTGGTAGGAAGGAGTCGAATGCCTCTGACTTTAGGCCTACCAACTTGCCCTCTAGTGGGAAGGACTTATATCCCTCTGACTTTAGGCCTACAAACTTGCCCTCTGGTGGGAAGGAGTTAAATCCCTCTGACTTTAGGCCTACCAACAACTTGCCCTCTGGTGGGAAGGAGTCAAAGGCCTCTGACGTTAGGCCTACCAACTTGCCCTCTAGTGGGAAGGAGTTATATCCCTCTGACTTAAGGCCTTAATTTCCTACCAACTTGTCCTCCAGTGGGAAGGAGTCAAATGCCTCTGATTTTAGGCCTACCAACTTGCCCTCTGGTAGGAAGGAGCCGAATGCCTCTGACTTTAGGCCTACCAACTTGCCCTCTGGTGGGAAGGAGTTATATCCCTTTGACTTTAGGCCTACCAACTTGCCTTCTGGTGGGAAGGAGTTATATCCCTCTGACTTTAAGCCTACCAACTTGCCCTCTGGTGGGAAGGAGTTATATTCCTCTGACTTTAGGCCTTAATTTCCTACCAACTTGTCCTCTGGTGGGAAGGAGTCAAATGCCTCTGATTTTAGGCCTACCAACTTGCCCTCTGGTAGGAAGGAGTCATATCCATCAGATAAAGACCTGTCTTCTTTCCTTACATATTTTTAAACGAATACATATCGTGCTAAATTATGCAGAGGGATTAAACTCTTTTTCATCGGTAGGGTCTATACATTTTTACATACAGTGAGATTAAACTCCTTTTATTAAGGTTCATGTGGACCCTATGGCTAAAATGGCCGTATTTTCACCTCAAAAGTTACTCTGAGTACAGACAAACCTGCGCATCTGTAAAACAATTAAGGCATAGCATGCCCTAGATAAATGAATTTTAAGTATGTTTAATGTTTTAAAAAAATAAAAACTTACCAGGATTTTGCCATGCACTTTTTTTCATTCCTCCAGAACTTGGTGCCAAAATAAACTAAGTTGGGAAACAGGTTTGAGAACTTCCCGACAGGTAAAAATTAAAGTGAGCATTTTTAATTGACATGGACATTAGATGGACATTAGATACCTAATTTTGAGGTGAAAATACGGCCATTTTAACCATAGGGTCCACATGAAACTTAAGTGGGGCAAGTTTGCAGATTGAACCCTGTTTTATTATTGGGGAGATTTGGTAGAAAGTTGAGGCAAGTTGTCATGGATTCTTTTAAAATATAGATTAATATGAGTCAGATATTAACTGTGAAAGAGGACAAAGTCATCAATATTTTCATAATCATTCTGTTTCAAGTAATCAGACTATAAAATTTGCAGGAATATGGATTTTTTAACAACATGGCAGTTTCTGTCAACATAGGAATGGGCATTTAAATAAAACTGTTGTCAAAAAAGTTAACTGTTTTCTATTTACTTTTTCTGCAGTTACATTTGATCTTAAATGCAGTTTTGATTGGAATCAGCCAGTCACAAGTACAACCAATGAAGATAATTACCACATGGATCTGAAATACTGACTAGTACTTGATCTACCGAGGGTGAACAGGAACTAGAGTGTAACCTTGGCTAGCAAAATTTGATTTAATATCAGTCAAATGCAACCTGATGGACTCCCTAAGATTATTGGTACAGGTTTGTTTTATTTATCATAAATCTGTTCAGTAATCAGATGTACAAATTGGAGGAAATCTTACAAAACACTTTTTCATCATGTACAATGTATGTACAGTATTTAACAAAATAATTTAAAAAAATACAGGTATTAAAAGGGCACCAGCTGTCAAACTCATGTTCTGACACCGATTTTAATCAAATTTTCATATTTGATTTATAACAATGTAAAACATTTAGCCAAACTTAAAAGTCTAAAATAACAATTAACAGGGCACAAGCATGCAAATATGTAGCTTCATTTCATATGTATTTTAGTCTAGAGGCCATTTAGTTAACCTTAGAGTTGACCTCTAAAGCCATTGGATGACCATATAAGCGATGTAAACATAAATATAGATATAGATAGATTAAATAAACTCATGCTGTTGGTTTTTTCTGGGTCTATTTAATTTCATATAATAGATGAAAAATAAATGTGTATCATCGTTTTTACCTGTATAAGAAAGTTTTTTGGTTGATCGTATCAGTCAATCAAATGATCTATCTTTGTTTCAATTTCAATGTTGACATTCTTTTCCTTTAAATAACTTTACACATTTAATTCATGTGTTAACCATCTCAAGCTAAGGGGTTAAATTTAAGTTCACATGAATACGGATTCAATGAGGTCGAATTATCCACTTGCAAGTGAATAATTCATAATCAATATTTTTTAGCTTATTTTGAAGAAATTAAATCATACTGGCTGCTAAAAGCAAATTATTATTTCACGATTTCCATTTCAATAATGAAATTGAGCCAAAAAAATAAATATATTAGATTTTTTATATATATATCATAGCTAGTGCCCCTTTAAGTGCTATATGGTACATACCACATAATAAGACAAAGAAATTGTTTGGCTGGCTCAAATATTTTTTGGATGCCCAAGTTTGAGGTCAACCTCTTGAAACCCAAAACAATTAACCTTTGTATAATGATTGATTAATTATGTATTATTGCAAATAGATATTAGAAGATGTGGTATGAGTGCCAATGAAACACTCTCCATCCAAGTCATAATTTGTAAAAGTAAACCATTATAGGTTAACCATCAAAGTATGACCTTAACATGGAGACTTGGCTCATGCCAAACAGCAAGCTAAGGGCCATCAAAATGACTAGTGTAAACCACTCAAACAGGAAAACAAGGGTTTAATCTATATAAAAACCTGAGACACAGAAACACTTATGAACCACATGAACAAACGACAACCACTGAACATCAGGTTCATATCTCTTTTTAATTTAGACATTTTAGAAAGGATGGTTTCATAAGCTAACAATTTTGCAATGTTTAGTTTTTTTAATTGCAATACACATCCAAGATCGTACATGGATCATTGAATATTAAAAGTTTATACAAAGTCATCTTGTCACATTTTGTTTACATATATATTTATGAATTGATTGTTTAGTTAGATAAAAATTATATAATCTGAACAACTGATAATACATGGATGGTTTATTTTTGGACATAAGGTCATTTCATTCTCATTTCCACTTGGTCAATATAGATAAAGGCTAAAGTTGAACTAAATCATCCATGAAAGTCAACTTTAATATCTTTACATTTTTTAAAAACTCTGTTGAAATTCAGGTGAGCAAGGCATGCTTGATATTTTTACAAGATTACAATTTCTAACATTATTCTGTTTTAATTCAGTTCATTTGTATTTTACTTCCAGTTATATAGCTTGACAGTGTGCTGAATAAATAGAGTGCTGTTACATGTCATCACTTAGAGATAGACTATCATAAAAAATCATGTTGGTGTTCAAAAATATTCTTGCACAAGGTAAGCTGGGTTTATTTCATGAAAATTGTTTGAAAAATTATCAGAAGCAATTTGTTTTAATAGCTGTGTATATATGTGAAATGAAAATTGACCTGAACGATTGCATGAACATCAATTAAATGCATATGTTAATAGTTTTTTAATAGATATATCATATTATGGAGGGGTATTTGCGAAAAATACCTGTCAAGGTACTGTGAAATTCTGTCCCAAGACTGGTATTTTTTAGCAAATACCCCTCCATAACATGATATATCTGTTTAATTACACCAAATAGATTTGGATTAAAACTCGCTGTACATGTGCAGATAAATAGTTGTAAGCTTTAATTCATAAACATGTTAATGCATAATTTTAAGAATAAGTGGATATTAGACCGTTGGTTTTCCTGTTTGAATGGTTTTACACTAGTAATTTCGGGGCCCTTTATAGCTTTTTGTTCGGTGTGAGCCAAGGCTCCGTGTTGAAGGCCGTACATTGACCTATAATGGTTAACTTTTATAATTTGTTATTTGGATGGAGAGTTGTCTCATTGGCAATAATACCACATCTTCCTATATCTATGATCATAGAACCGCGGGAATTATGCATGAACTAATACATGTAGGCTGGCTTTCAGTTTATGTAACGTCATATCTGAAATCTTTTGGCGGGAAGATGCTCGCGAGGGTAAAAAAGGAATATCCAAAATGGCAAATACCATGGTATTTGAGGCATTTTCACTGGCAGTGTTGAAAAACAGGCAAATTCGTTTGAAATGAGGAAAAAATGTTAGAATGGGTTTAAAATATACTGGCTACCAACCAATCAAAATCCGGCATTATTATATGAGGTGTAATTATGTTTAATATTTCGTTTGTCATGTTTGTGTAATATGTAGTCTTAAAGCTTAATAATGAGTTACGTATAATATTATTTACATTTAAAATAAATTTTATTTGAAATCTTCACTGATTCTTAATTACCATACACTTTTTAAGTCATATGAAATGAGTTTCTTGTAATTTTTGTCGAGCCTGCAACTTTTGTTGCAGAAAGCTCAACATAGGGAAAGTGATCCGGCGGCGGCTACGGCGGCGGCAGCGGCGGTGTTAGCTCACTTCTTAAAAGCTTTATATTTCAGAAGGTGGAAGACCTGGATGCTTCATACTTTGTATATAGATGCTTCATGTTACGAAGTTTCCGTCAGTCACATGTCCAATGTCCTTGACCTCATTTTCATGGTTCAGTGACCACTTGAAAAAAAAGTTCAAATTTTTTGTAATGTTCATTTCTCTCTTATTATAAGTAATAGGATAACTATATTTGGTATGTGCGTACCTTGCAAGGTCGTCATGTCTATCAGACAGTTTTCACTTGACCTCGACCTCATTTCATGGATCAGTGATCAAGGTTAAGTTTTGGTGGTCAAGTCCATATCTCAGATACTATAAGCAATAGGGCTAGTATATTCGGTGTATGGAAGGACTGTAAGGTGTACATGTCCAACTGGCAGGTGTCATCTGACCTTGACCTCATTTTCATGGTTCAGTGGTTATAGTTAAATTTTTGTGTTTTGGTCTGTTTTTCTCATACTATATGCAATAGGTCTACTATATTTGTTGTATGGAATGATGGTAAGGTGTACATGTCTAGCGGGCAGATGTCATGTGACCTTGACCTCATTTTCATGGTTCAGTGGTCAAAGTTAAGTTTTTGAGTTTTGGTCTTTTTATCTAATACTGTATGCCATAGGTCAACTATATTTGGTGTATGGAAATATTAAATGATCTTTATGTCAGTCGCGCAGGTTTTATTTGACGGTGACCTCATTTTCACGGTTCATTGCACAGTGTTAAGTTTTTGTGTTTTGGTCTATTTTTCTTAAACTATAAGTAATGGGTCAACTATATATGTTGTATAGAAGCATTGTTAGCTGTACATGTCTGCCTGGCATGGTTCATCTGACCTTGACCTCATTTTCAAGGTTCATTGGTCTTTGTTTAGTTATCTTGATTAATGTTAAGTTTATGAGACAGTTGTAATAAAACTAAGCTTTATACTTAGGACTATCAACATAATATCAATGATTAGTATAGAAGGCGAGACATTTCAGCGTGTGCACTCTTGTTTTAAATTGTTATCGAAATTATGATTCCCCTTGCACTTGTGCTTTGCAATAGTTGAAGTTCTAACAAGAGGTCTGGTAGTTAAGGGTATTACATACAAGAAAAATATCTGTGAATTAGAGTATAGGAAGACAATAATTAAATAGCAGTATATTTATTACATTGTTTATAATATATAAAGAATTTTCTTTCACAAGAAAATTTACATACACTTGTTTTATAATAAAACTTAGCCATTGAAGGATATAAAACATATTCAAATTTTAAATTTGAAGTTTCCCATAACTTTAACAGATTTTACTGTAGTATATAACACTATCTCTGAGATTCTCAACCAAAGGTGAGTCCAGATTTTTTTAAAGGGAAGGGACATAATTTCCAATAATTGAAGATATATTGCCAAGTGAAGGCAGGTCAACAGATTTTATGACATACTAAAAACATACATATATGATTGAAAACATAACAATTGTTTTTATTTATTTTATAATCAAAGATAGGCCACAAGCACTCGTCTCAGATTCCCCCCCCCCCCCTCCCCCCTTATATACCTTTATATAACACAAGGTACTTAACTCGCGATTTTGTAAAATGTCATACGTTGACGAAATTCCATTTAAAATGCTGTCTCGGCTGTCAACCCCACTAAAACTTGTTATGCTGTAAATCTAAATTGATTTATCTTCACAATGGTGTATAACACGCCTACTGTTGTTGTCGGAATCATCCGTAGCAATCCTACCCAAGTATGTCAATCGTAATTATTTCGTCAACCTACACAAAATTGGCAATACACGTCTCGCAGTAAATGATTAATTATAAAAATTGATTCAGAAAAAACTGTTAGTTTTCGTATGAATAGAACTTATCATACAGTTAGTGAAATTGTATAATATACCGTGAAAAAAATCTAACAAGAGTTGTCTGTGGTATGTCTAATAAGTTACAAATTTTCCCATGACGTCAATGTCATGCAGACTCTCTCTTGACTTTACGTATGAAATGAAACAAGATCAGATAACTCCGAGAATCATTTAGACTTTCCCATAGAATTGACCAATCGGAAACTGAGATATACAAGGAGACGTGACGCGTTTATTGCCAATTCTTCAGCGGTTTGCAAAATTATTACGATTGACATACTTTAGTAGGATTGCTACGGATGATTCCGACAACAAATGTAGGCATGTTATACACCATTGTAAAGATAAATCAATTTAGATTTTCGATATAACAAGTTTTAGTGGGGTTGACAGCCTATAAAGTGGCATATAACGGAACTTCGTCACCACCTGACATTTTTCTAAAATGCAAGTTAAGTACCTTGTGTTATATTAAGGTATATGGGAAATTTTTTTCTGAGACCAGTGCCTGTGAGATAGGCATACACCCACAACACCTCCCACTCCCCCTTAATATGCCACTGCCAACATGGGTATCATATTCTTTATTTTTATAACCATCTGACAATCAACTGTCTTGCATCACATTATAGATAATAGACTAGCATGAATATATATCTATTTTTTTTTCTTTTCAGGATTTGAAAAAAAGGATGTCATTTTACAACAAAAGAATTTAATCTTTCAGTAAGAAGAAAGTACTGCATATGTTTTCCTGCACTTACTAAAATGGGATAGCCAATATACCTATGTGTTCTCTTGGTTAAACATATTACTTATATTTGATATTTGAGGTGCTGTGTTTGTTGTTTATTGTTCGACTAAACATGTCTTGTTAATATTTGTGATTTGGTTAATTATCAACACTAATTAACAACATACATATACTCTATATATAATAGCAGAGTTTTTTGTCAGAACACTTAAGTTCACTCACTATTACCACTCGTATAGGCTGTTATTTTATGTGGTCTATGCAGTTAATACTCTGATCTATGCAGTTAATACTCTGATCTATGCAGTTAATACTCTGATCTATGCAGTTAATACTCTGATCTATGCAGTTAATACTCTGGTCTATGCAGTTAATACTGTTGTTTATTTATGTTTAAGTAATATTTATTTTATAACAATGTCATATTATATAATACAATGTAATTTATGTCACTGGTCATATATTTATTGTAATTTATGTCACTGGTCATATATTAATTGTTATTTATGTTGTTCAGATTTCATATTTATGAAGTGCTTCCATTGTTAATATCAACAGTTATAGTGACTTCTAGTCTTGGTGCTGCACATAATTATTATTGCCAAATACTCAACAATTACATATTCAAGTGCTATTTTATTGTTTTGCCTTTGATAGTTTGACTAATTGAAGTGATACCTGCTGTTTCTGGTGCTACTGACTTCAGCAGTGGTTAAAGGTTGTGATTAGGTTACAGAGTAAGACATATATATATGTTTATATTTTATTATGAATTAATTGTTAATACTCAATTACAATAAATGTGAACTGTATGTTATTTTAAAATGTATGTAGAATATTTTACTTGTTGATTGTATTTTGATTGAGGTCTTTATCTAGCCAATTAACTTTTTTTTTTTTTATTAATTTCAGTCATTTATTTATTCCATTCAAGAGCATTAAGGCTATATTAATTATCATTATATATTATTCCGTTCGAGAGCATTAAGGCTATATTAATTAGCATTATATATTATTCCGTTCGAGAGCATTAAGGCTATATTAATTATCATTACATATATATTCAATAGTTGTGATTTATTGTACATATTTTTGTTGTTGTAATTTGTTTGTAGGAGTGTTGTATTGTTTTGTTGTGTTTTTTCTTTTCTCAAAAGATTAACGTTATCAGCATTAAACTTACAAAAATTTATTACATTCTTAAAAGCCATTATCATAGTAAGCATTATTGATAAAAAGTCAATTACAATAAAGCATTATTCATTGTTTTCAATTAAGTGTTAATTTTTAAAACTTATTGCATTGAAGAAGATTTACAGCTTAAAAAATGATATATCTTAACAAGAACTAGTTAAGTCTTAAGTCTGCCTATTGGACCATGTATACCTTTTAGGGAAGTCTTAAGTCTACCTATTGGACCATGTATACCTTTTAGGGTCATTTCTTGACAATTTATTTATTATATGTAACAAGATCTAGTCAGTTGGTAACTTTTAAATGTTCTAATTTATATATATATATATATATAATAATGAGTTGATTGATTTGATTTTGTGTGTGTGTTTTAACTTAGTTTTCAATGTATGAGTATTTTTACTACTGTTTAGAGATATTGTAACCTTTCTTTGTTAACATTTTGATGTAAAGGCCTTAAGGTGGTTTACTTTTTGAAATGTAACTTGTTTTGTAAAGTGAGTCTTTAATACAGATATGATTTATATCATGTTAGAGTGACATGTTACATAGTCTTGACTTTATCATACTTAAATTAGACTGGTTTCAGTATCTAAAGAAATTGTAGGAACTGTTACTAAACCTGAAATGATGTTTGGTTCATGTACACCACTAATTAATCAAAGGTGTTTCAAAGTTTTGTTTTTAACAATTTTATTTCTTTTCTCCATCAGTTATGTAAACCAACTGTCATTATTATCATCTGTACCACAGGTAAATAAACTGTCATTATTATCATCTTTACCACAGGTAACTAAACCAACGAGAACACTGTCTGAGGACTGTATAGTGCATGAAGAAGAAGTCATTGGAACTATCACTCTTACTATTTTCACTTCTTTTGATTATATTGAATCAAAGTTCATAGCAAATAAAAATGCTTTAAAGAACTGGAAGGCTATAAAAGGTGTCAAAAACTTTGTTCTTTTTACCAACTGTAGTAGAGCACGTAAACTGGGTGAATCATTGAATTATGTAGTACTACCAGTTATGGATGCAGCAATCGGTGGAGTGCCTGTCTTAAAAACATTGTACTTGACGGTTTTAGCTTTGTACCCAACAACATATGTTATGTTTTCTAATGCTGATATAATGTATGAAATCAATTTGATGAAAACAATCAGATTTGTGAACAGTTTTGTACAGGACGAAGGATTAGCAAGTAAACCTGTACTGATTGTTGGGAAGCGAACAAACTTGGACATTGACAGTGGCAAAAATGAATCATGGAAAAGTCTGATTAAAAAATCTGTAACAATGGGAACAAAGTTTAATGCAGATGCACAGGATTATTTCATCGTTGATAGAAAGTTTCCATGGAAGAAATTTCCCAAGTTTGTAATTGGACGTGTTGGTTATGACAACTGGATTGTAGCATTCTCTCGTTATAAGAACTTCACAGTAGTAGATGCTACAGATTCCATATTGGCAGTACATCAAACAATCAATGGTGCAAACTTTGAAGGATTCTCACACAATCATTTCTCCTACAACCGTGACATAATAGCAGATTCACTGCCCTCATATCAGTATGCATTATGGGGTAGGACAGAATGTTGTTACTTAGCAACTGGCGTTGACAGTTGTGGTCGGCTGTTTGTCAAAAACAGGTCTTTAGTGCCACCATATTGTTTTCATCATTCCTTTCCACATGACATCAAAAAGATTTTCAAGGCACTGTTCCAGTTAGGATGACATAATGTTTAATAAAGCTTTTCAGCACAATTTATAATTAGTTTGTTTGTTCAATATCTGTCACCAACAGGTTGTGTATTTGTTCATATAGTTTGGTGCTTATAATCTATTTTTATCACAGTTTTATCTGGTGTTTATTAAAAATTGCAGAATTGTATTTAATTGGTTTGATATCCAATTTAACTTATTTTTTGGTGTCTCAATATCAGACACTCACTCTGAAACATGATGATAAATTAACTTCTGTAGATTTATTTATTTTTGTGGATTAAGGAAAATTTACATGTTCCTGGATATTTAATTATGGGTTTTGCCAAATCTTCATACACACTCACAGAAAAGTTGTCAATATTTGAAAATTTAATTTCATGGTTTATCTATACTAACGAAATCCCTGAAAATTGGTATCCAACAAAAAATAATGAGTCCACAGTCATTTATAGATGTACATAATATACCTGCCAAAATAAGTTGTATACTAAACCTCATTTTGTATACTGTTCAATAATGAGTCCTCAATATTTTGCTGTATTTTGCTGAAGTTTAACATTTTATTATGAATGTTTTCTTATAATATTTTCGAAGTTTTATGAGGTATGGGAAACAAATCAAACGTTTACTTTAAATCTTCATCTTTGAACTAAGTCATGTTTATCCCTGCTTAATAATAGTTCATTCATATTTGTTGTAAAATATGAGCCTTCTGTGCTTTTAACAGGACAGGTACCCTAAATTTTATCTGCTGTTTTCTTTTGCCTTAAGTCTGAATAAGAAAATGGACACTTTGTTATGTCCCTGTTAACAAACTGTTTTTTATGCCCCACCTACGAAAGTAGAGGGGCATTATATTTTCTGGTCTGTGCGTCCGTTCGTCCGTCCGTTCGTCCGTCCGTCTGTCCCGCTTCAGGTTAAAGTTTTTGGTCAAGGTAGTTTTTGATGAAGTTGAAGTCCAATCAACTTGAAACTTAGTATACATGTGCCCTATGATATGATCTTTCTAATTTTAATGCCAAATTAGAGTTTTGACCCCAATTTTAAGGTTCACTGAACATAGAAAATGATAGTGCAAATTTCAGGTTAAAGTTTTTGGTCAAGGTAGTTTTTGATAAAGTAAAAGTCCAATCAACTTGAAACTTAGTATTCATGTTCCCTTTGATAAGATCATTCTAATTTTAATGCCAAATCAGAAAATTTATTCCAATTTCACGGTCCACTAAACATAAAAAATGATAGTGTGAGTGGGGCATCCGTGTACTGTGGACACATTCTTGTTTTTTAATGGGTAAAGATTGCATGAAATGCGATCAAAACCCTATGGTAATGACTTGATATCTTTATCTTCCAAGGTAGAACACTACCTTTGATGGTTCAAACAAAATAGTGCAGGGAAGTGATGATTATTAATGTCGTGCAATATAATGATGATATATTATACTTTAATATTAAGTTAGTTACATTTTGGTTTGTATTTGAATTACCTTAACTTTTTTTTTATAAATTACATGATTAGTACTGCAATGCATGGTGTATGAATCTGTTATAAAAATAACTTCATCATGAACTCAAATGTTTTGCCTAACAAATTACAATTCAATGTTTTATTTAAAAATCACAAAATTGCAAAATGAAAGCAATCTTGGTACATGTGTGCACACAAGCACTTTGTTTGATATATAGGAATCACCCTGTCAGTCTGTCCATGTGCCTTGCAACTCAAACAACTTAAATTGATATTGAATAAACTTGACGCAGGAGCCATTCACCAGATAGTTACCGGTACATACTACTAGGTAGGATTTTTTGTTGATGTTTATTTTTTAAGGCAAACTGATTTTTTTATTTCAGATATTTGTTTATACAGTTTTAGGGAATTGACAATACATATTAATTAATATATTATTTAAACAATATATGTGATATTTTTTGCCCATACAAATCTTTTCATACTCTTTTTTGTTTGTTGGTGTTATCAATAGAGGGCAGTTCTGTTTTGTTTTTTTTCATAAATACTCAAAGTTGAAATGTAACCTTGATTTGGCAATTGTTTATTATTTTATTATTACTTTTTACTTTACATGCCATTATATATGAACAGATGTGTTATTTTAGGAGTGATATATTTATTGCAATAAGCAATCTTGATATTTAAAATTGAATTGTGTCTTGTTGAATGTAATGAGATTACTAAATTTTGAGATAAGTTTTATTTCTTTGTTTATTGAAATTCAGATTACTATTTAACTGATATTTGAAAAAGAAAAAAATGCTCAATAAAGCATTTGCCGGATAGATTTCATAAATGGTAGGATCATTTATCATCATATTCTATTTACCACACTAGTCATTTTGATTTGACCATTATTGCAAGAGAAATGGAACTTGAACAATTTTCAGCTAACTTGGGGCCAAAGGGTCAAGTGAGCTTTTCATATAATTTGGCATCTATCATCATTAAATTTTACCAAACAGTCTATGATCTAAGCCCAAGAGTAAAAAGGGAACTTAGAAAACACCATATTTTCAAATTAAACTGTCACATCAATTATAGATACCACATGGATTCTCTCTCAATTTTTAGGTGACAATTGTTGCAAGAAGGGATAAAAATGAAATACACAATACCAATCAAGAAAAGTATCTTTTTTTCAATATATATGTGATTTTGATTTTTTTACAAATTTTTTCTTCTTTAATAAATTGCAAGAATACAATAATTTAAAAAAAAAATATATATATAAAAAAGTAAGTAGTTTTTAAATAAATCTTGAAAGTCAGGATACATAAACGAATATTTCCAATTTTTTTTTAAATTTTAAATTTAAAAAAAAAGGGAGGGGGGTCAATCCCAAATGTGCCTGTGCAGTTTCCTAAATCTTTTTAAATTTTACAATTTTGTGTTTAAAACATCTGTTAGTTAAGTAATATTATCAGTCGCCTTATCAGTATGACTGACAGATTTATAGCACTACTTAATTATTTTATAATTGAGAGAAGATATGAAATTTTCACTTTCTTGTGCATGGATCTAGGACTGCAAAATCTTATCCTCTGAAACTTATGTGCAAAATTTAATCAAACCTTACAACAATCATCTTTTGGGTATCTAGATTTTTAAAAGCGTGTCTGTCAGATTACCCTCCTTTCAACCAAGATTGCTGACATGGCTAAAACAGGGGTAAAATGCAAATTTTGTCTATCAATTTGAAAAACGTTTCAAATAGAGAAAATCTGACAGGAGAAAAATTTCAAAATGTTGAGCTTTACCAATTGTCCTTTTATGTAAAAAAAAATGTCTGATTACTACTTATATGAGTTATTGCCCTTAAATAAATTTTACCTATTTTTTCAATTTAGCCTATTTTCATGAAAACTATATTGATAAAGATACACTGTAAATAGTAAAAATGATCAACAAACCTGATTTTGGTCATGAATTCTACTTTCTATGATACCTTTTGAAGGCAAGTCCTCTGAGACTGTTGTACAAAAATCTTCCAGAGTCACTGACTTGGTTGGATTATATGTCATGTGCAGTGGATCGTTGTGTATTTTCTTTGTGATTTGGAAATTCTTGCCGCAGTTATAGAAGGTACCTATATATTTACAGAACAAATTTCTAAATATCTTGTCTTTCCCTCTGTTAAATCTATTGACCAGTACTATATGTGTCTTTCCATCTGTTATATCTATCAACCAGTACTATATGTGTCTTTCCCCTATTTAAAAAATGTGTAGTCCTATGACTGTTGGAAAAGAAAGGAGAAACAGAAATACAAATCAAACAGTCAAATGCTATTTTTAATGATATTTTTAACTATGTTGAAGTGCTTCCTTTGAATAAATTTGTATCCTTTTAATATTATGTTTATTGATTAAAAGCTTATTGCCATGATAAGCTGGTCATTCTTTATCATGTATGGTTGTATTCTGTGATTGCTACTAAGGTTCAAGCAAATATTTTGTATATTTTTTTGGCCAAAATATTGTTATTGTTATTTGAGTTATTTAATGAATGGCTGTTATTTATTTTGAATTTATTGAACCATAAAATAAATTTTTGACTCTTCACATTGAATAATCCACGTTAGAGTGAGCTTGTCGCCATAAAAATTGATAACATTGAAAATAAAGCTTATTATTTTAACACAGAAGACAGTAAATACACCAAATTTATTTATTTCCAAATATTGAAATTATGCATTTGTTATTGTATACAGCTAATCATTTTGTACCATTTTCCCTACCAAACAGATTAAGCCAGCTAAGTTAAGTATACCGACTTTTATTTAAAAATAATACATAATTTTTCTCAAAAAGATAGATTTTTTTCAACATAAAAGAGTAATCAACAAATCTCAAGGTCCAAAAAAAATCTTTGGATTCCTATTATGAAATTTAAAAAAAAATATATTCTGATTTCAACACCTTTTGAAAAAATCACTATTGACAACAAATGTCTGAACAAAACCCTCTGAACACATGTTTGTAGGTTATTTTTATCTGTAAATATATACCTGGTTTTATTTATAAATATTTTATTTATAAATATAAAAATAAACTAGTAAATCAAGACTAACAAATCATTCCTATAAAGAATTTGATAAATGACCCACATCTACTTTTATTGTGGTCCTTTACTTAGCTGTTCATATCTGTTAATGGTAGGAAATTAGTATAGATTGGAATAATTCCAATTGATTGCAATGCAATATATATGTTATTGTTCATTAAACTTCGTTATGAGTTAAAGTTGATTTTATTTGTTTATTTTTTACACAAATATATAATACATATTTATATTGCAAGAGGGTACATATTAAAATGGAAAAAGATAGAGAGGTTTGGTATTATTGCCCATGTACTATATGTGTCTTTCCCTCTGTTATATCTATCAACCAGTACTATATGTGTCTTTCCCCTATTTAAAAAATGTGTAGGCCTATGACTGTTGGAAAAGAAAGGAGAAACAGAAATAGAAATCAAACAGTCGAATGCTATTTTTAATGATATTTTTAACCACCCAATACCAAGGAAAGTAGATGTAAACAGCTATAGGCTGTCATATAGCTATCATACATCCTTCAACAATGAGCAAAACCCATTTCATATATTTCATACTTGACTTAAGACTGGTACATAAAGAATGTGGCTAAACTCGTGTCTGAGCTTTCAACCCTCCTGTTAATTTAGATAGTGGTGTAACAACACAACTTATGAACAAATTAAATATCAGTAGAATCATCAAATTAACACCTAACACTGAAACAACTATCAAATTGGACAAAAGACACTAAAACCATTATAAGAGTTATCACTGATGCCGAAAGCTAGTTCAAAACAAATGACAAATAACAAATAAATCTCGTTTTCCAAGACTAAATTATCAATCTGTACACACCCAATAGATTTAATGTAAATACATCTTTAACAGTCTGAAAGAAGCATGACCTTATGCAATGCCATGTTCTGAAAATAATTGCAAACAACACAAGGAAAAGACTTGAATCAACGTAGGACCTCTCTTTTAGTATATCATATCGCAATTTGTGCTCATCCACAGTTTTGTTACCTACAATAGACTCATGGAAGACTGCTTGTTAAATACCACCTAACAATCTGCTTTGTGTTTATCGACGATGTGATCATTTTTTTTAGAAAACTAAAGAGGAACATCTTCACAATCTGAAACTGGAAAGGAGTTGCAAAGGTAAGGCTAAAATGAATTTTGCACCCTAGGAGTGTTCTTTTTTCTAATAGTGAAGTTCAGTAGGCACATTATTTTTCAGAAGAAGTCTTCTACAAGTATAGCATAGCACAATTTGGACTCACCAACAGTTTCGCCATCTACAATTGACTCAGTGGAGACTGCCTAGCTGAATACCACCGTACTTATCAAACGATGGGATTATTTTGTGGGAAGGCTTACATCTTCACAATCTGAAACTGGAAAGGAATCCTATAGTAACGTAAACATGAATTTGGCACCCTATGAGTGCTCTTTTGTTAAAAGAGTGAAGTTCCTTGGCCACATTTATGCAAAGAAGGGAGTTATTTCTGAACCAGAAAAGACAGTGAAAGTCATAGCATGGCCTATACCTTCATTCATTAGAGATTTTTGACGTTATGTTGGACTACCTGTAGCCTTTTTCACAAAACATCTTAAGTGTAAAATTTATCGCAAGTCTAAAATATTCGTTAACAATTCAACTAAATATTTTTATCGTAAGATTAATTTTACACTTGATTTTTTTGTGAAAAAGGCAACTGCTGGAACCACTAACGCTTTATCAAGAACTTCATCCAAAAAAGCAGACTATTGTCAAACTTAATGCCAATTTCAACAGATAAGATAGGTCTAAAGAAGAAGAAACATCAGAAAGAATAGGGAGTACAACAAGAACATGCATTCTGAATCTACTGATATAGAATGGAAATAACAATGTGGTAGGTGAATTATAATAAAGACACTTCCTAGCGAGATAGCCTCAGGATTTAATCAACTTTACCACTACAGATAAAGAATTTGGACTACCTAACATTTGAGCTATTCAAAGGCAGTAAAAAATAAATCCTAGTCACAACAGATCAATTTAAAAGAAGTACATAGGCAACTCGCACAAAGATTCAAACAGCAGATAGCAACTTAAGCCAGCTTTCATTATTATTTAGCGCATAATGGAATACTAGAATGGATACATTCTTGCCATGGGGCAAACTTCAAACCAAAGATCTGTAAGGAGCTGTGCAGGTATCGTGTCTCGCACACAACTTATCATCCGATGACCATTATACATTGTTCATTTGTAGATTCAAACACCCTAGTCCGAGATTACTCTGACGTCCAACGGCTGTTTTGCCAGACAAGCTGGGGCCATGGGACGTCAGAGCTCGTCCCATATCAAAAAGTGGATATTTGCCCACCCAAAATAGATGCGCTGCTTCGTCGCTTCTAGTGTCGACTGACGGCCTTGGAATTATATAAATCGGGCATCAATCTGTTCATTTTTCATTTATCTCTTCACTTATGTAAGTTTCACTTACCTGCCAACCTTTATTTTCTGATTATTAGACAGTTTTCACAGTGACCCATCGATTTCGGCATTTTGACTTGAAAAAATATTTTTGTTTAGAACATAAACTAACAATAAGAAAATGTTTTGTCGTTAGATATATATAATTATATATTAATGTACACAGCCATGTATCACCATCACTGCTGGTGATCCGATGGATCAATCTGTTGTACAGTTGTCACTGCTCCAGACGTAGTTATATAATTATTTCTGAGACTGTATCTTGCATTAATTTGTAGGATCCTTTACTATAGATAATTCAGCTGATGTGTAACAATACCATATTCATGCCTTATATATAATGTACTGTATTACGACGCTAGATTAAATCTGACGAGGAAAGGTAACACCCGGCCACCGAAAGCTCTATTTTTGTGAAGCCAAGGTGGTCTAGCACGCCGGATACAGTGCATGCGGTTTGTTGTCACCATATCTCAGTAGCACGAGTACGCATCTCGGCGAGGGAAGAACATAAAATTTGCGAAAGCAAATTTACAAATCTAACATTATTGGGCTTATGTTAAGACGAGTTGTATATACAGAATGTACACAGCCATGTATCACCATCATTGCTGGTGATCCGATGGATCAATCTGTTGTAGAGTTGTAACTGCTTCAGACGTACTTACAAATATAATTATTTCTGTGACTGTATCTTGCATTAATTTGTAGGATCCTTAACGATAGATACTTCAGCTGATCTGTAACAAAATCATCTTCATGCTTTATATATCATGTACTGTATTAAGACACTAGATTAAAACTGACGAGAAAGGTAACACCGGGCCACCGAAAACTTTATTTTTGTGACCCCAAGGTGGTCGAGTGGTCTGGCGCGCTGGATATAGTGCAGGCGGTTTGGTGTCACAATATCTCAGTAGCATGAATTGGAATCCCGGCGAGGGAAGAACAAAAAAAAAATTGCGAAAGCAAATTTACAGATCTAACATTGTTGGGCTGATGTTTAGACGAGTTGTATATATATATATTTAAAGAAAAAAATCATTGATAATATCTATGGAAGAACCTTCGAGACTAAGAAGGAACCAAACGCCTTTGGCGAGGTCTATTAAGACAAAAGATTTTTTTTTATCAACAACGACAAAAAATCATTATCACCAAAATCAGAGCCTCCTGAAAGAGATATTGTTCTGGCTATTGCAAATCTATATCCCTTTATAATAGAAGGATTATAATCCTTTTCTTCAAAAAGATAAATGTTGGACAGTAACTGTGAGAGGATCAATATGTTTCGACAGACACCAAGTACAGACAATTGACCATTTGGAGTCATAAACTGCTCCTGTAGATTGTCTGACTGATCCTGAAATACGTTTGGTTGCTACTTCAGAAAAGCCTCCCTTTCTGAGGGAATTCCTGACAGCAACCAATCGTGCAGATGGAGATTATCTAGACCCTGATGAAGATTTCTTCCTTTGAATTGAGACAGTAGATCATCTCTTAGAGGAAGTCTGAAACACTGATGGATGAATTTCCCATTCTGTGTTCACTGGAACACGCGAACGGGAAAGAGCATCCGCCAGAAGATTTTGACTGCCTGGAACATGTCTCACTGACAGAATCATATCGAGACTGTGACACAGAAGAAGACTTTTCTTGCTCAGATAATACAGAGAAAAGGAATGGGTTTCCCCTTGATTCTGAAGATAATCCACTGCTGTTGAGTGGCAACCAGTAGTGACTGACCCTGAACTACAGCCTGAAACTGAAGGAGAGAAAGAAACACCGCTCTCATATCTAGAAGACTGACCAACGACTGTCCTGCCCTCCAGATAAGCTCCCCAACCCATCAGATTCGCATCTGTGAACAAATTCAGTCTGGGCGCTTGAGGATCCAACAAAACTCCCTTCAGAAGATGTTTTTCCTGAAGCCACCACTGAAGAGGAGGTAACAACCAAGGAAGAATTGGAACAGGTGCCTCACACAACTGAGGAATTGGGTACCAAAACTCCGACAGATACCACTGGATTGGACGAATGTGTAGACGTCCAAGTGGAATGACGTCCATGATCGAAATCAAGAAACCCACCAGCCGAAGAAATTGACGAGCTGGGACTAATGAAAACTGGGAATTATCTCTTATTTTCCCATGAAATAAAAAAACTCAGTCTCAGGAGTCAACGGCTAGCCAAATCGGTGTGTTCCCCCAGAAGAGATCGGAAATGATTCTTGATAAGAGAATCGTCTAGGTAGGAGTGAATGAGCACTGCCTGAGTATGAAGATAAGACAACAAATTCAGAAAAATCCTGATAAAAACTAGGGGTGCAATAGCCAGGCCAAAAGGCATAGCCTTGAAACTGTAAACCGTGTCTACCCAAACCAGTCTCAGGAAATGACGAAACTTGTGAGAAATTGGGATGTGAAAATAGGCGTCCATCAAAGGAATTGTCGACCTGATTGACCTAGCTGTTGGTCTCCATTTTGAAATATGGGACCACCAGATACTGATTGAGAACAGAAAGATCTAGAACTGATCTCATTATCCCGTTCTTCAGAACAGCCGGGAATAAAACCCTAGACGAAAAGGAGGATTTACCTCCGTCAACACACCCTTCTGAATAAGAATGTTCACTTCGTCTTGTAACAACTGATTCTTTTGAGAATCATGTCACTGCACTGACAGATTGATTGGAACAGGAGAAAGAGGAGGCTGTTCCCGAAACTGAATCTCCAATCCCCTCCATAAAATCGAAAGTACCCACTTGTCTGAAGTTATAAGAGATCTTTGATCTAGAAAGTGGGACAGTCTGAAGTATAATTTTCCTTTTCCAGTGGAGAACGATTCAACGGAGGGAACAACACATCACTTACCCTGCTTCTTTCCCTTAACAACTTTAGTTTTCTTCCAACCTGAATATATGGGACGAGAAAAAGCTGATCTCTTGGTATGCTGTGAAAAAGAAGAAGAGGAAGAAGCCTTGGGCTGATGAGAGGAAGAAGGATTGTTAACCTGAGTAGTCTTGACAAATCTTTTTCCATCAGTGACCTTCACGTCCACCTTGACCAAAGGAGGGTCTTAATCACCTCCTCATGTAACTGATCTAAGGAAACAGAGAACAACTTGTCCTTAGACAAACGAGATCTGACAAGTCTCTGCTGAAGAGCTTCAGAGACAGTTGATTTATCAAGAATCTCCAGTCTCTTAGCAAGAGTAAAGTTGGCCACAGTACCAAAAAGAAGGAATTGAGTCATTCCAAGACTCTTGTCTACCTGAAGCAGCATAGACCACAAGTCTGAAAATTCCGCCCATTTGTCCTTTAAAAGAGACCCAGCTGCTGACAAAAAGTGCTCAGATGTCTCAAAAACAAAAGTCAGACACCTCAGATTATTTTCCGACTTTACATATGAAGCCTGAGAAATTTCTGAGGCCATTCAAAGGTTTCGAACCAAGTAAACTAGAAATAGCCTTATCACAGACAGGAGCCGACATACCCAAGGAAGATCCGTGTATCTCAAAGTCCTTATATTTGCATTTCCCTGGGTAAGAGGTATGTCCGAAACCCGAGAACTTACTACCACCAGTTGTGCTAGTATTAGCAAGATTCTCAGCAAGAGAAGAGTTTACAAAAGACAAAGCGGTTGTAAAATGACCCGACTCTGGGAAAGAATGATACCCTTAAAATCTGGCTTGACTAAACCTGAGCAAGCCATAAAATCCGAAGGAGTAGATGAAACCTTAGGTGGAGACGACATGGGCATATCTGACATATTCCTGCGAATAGAGAAGACTCCTAAGGCAACCAGAAGAATTGCCTGAAAAAGGCTCCTTAGGAATAAAACATCTCCCTCTGTGGGACGCTAACAGGAACGTACATAACCTTTATAAAACGGTAATTTGTAGTTTTGTAGCTAAATATTCGGAAATGAAAGATTTCTTTGAACAGAAAGATTTTTTGAAAAGGTTCATGAGGAAACAGACAAAGTTTATACACGTCTTTAAGTACTACCACTAATCCCAAACAGACTCTGAAGAGGGTCTACCACCAAACCCCTGACCAGACCAAACTGATTGAGTCGAATAAGGATCAAATGGCTGGAGATAAGGAGGCAAGTTGGGCATACTCATATGCATGGGAGGGTTATGCAAAATTCACGGGCCACCTAGTCCAAGAAAAGGGGTCACTCCTGATGCCAGCAGGTAGAGTCTCCTGCATACTTGTCGTGCAAGAAACAGGAAACTGTTGGTATCTCTGCAGGCCTAGTTACGGTATGTGTTACCCTGCTAGGCCTAGACAACCTCAACTGACTAGCACCAGAAGTGAAAGGCAAAGTCCTAACAGAAACAGGTTCTGGGTCCTGTCCCAGAGTAACACCCGAAACACCTGGGATAAACTTCAAACTCCTATCCCAAAACTCATCGGAATGAGTGGCCGAACGCCAAGGGGACAACAAACTACTATTGGAAGTTGTGTGTGTGTTCAATTGTCACTTACCTCTTGCCCTTGTGCGCCGAAGCTTGAATTTTATCCATATTCAGATCAAATGAAAAAAAAAAATCCAATTATAATTAATAAATGCAATTATTATTAACAAAAATATAAGTTTAAATTTTTATATATATATAAAATTTGCGAAAGCAAATTTACAGATCTAACATTGTTGGGTTGATGTTTAGACGAGTTGTATATACATTATGTACACAGCCATGTATCACCATCATTGATGGCGATCCGATGGATACATCTGTTGTAGAGTTGTCACTGACTCAGACGTACTTATAAATATAATTATTTTCTGTGACTGTATATTACATTAATTTGTAGGATCCTTTACTATAGATAATTTAGCTGATCTGTAACAATAACATCTTCATGCCTTATATATCATGTACTGTAGTACGCCGCTAGATTAAAACTGACGAGGAAATGTAACATACGGCCAGCGAAAGCTCTTTTTTTTAGAGCCCAGGTCAGGTGGTCGTGTGGTCTAGCGGGATGGCTGCAGTGCAGGCGATTTGGTGTCACGATATCACAGTAGCATGGGTTCGAATCCCGGCGAGGGAAGAACCAAAAATTTGCGAAAGCAAATTTACAGATCTAACATTGTTGGGTTGATGTTTAGACGAGTTACATCTGCTGTAGAGTTGTCACTGACTCAGACGTACTTATAAATATAATTATTTTCTGTGACTGTATATTACATTAATTTGTAGGATCCTTTACTATAGCGGATAATTTAGCTGATCTGTAACAATAACATCTTCATGCCTTATATATCATGTACTGTAGTACGCCGCTAGATTAAAACTGACGAGGAAATGTAACATACGGCCAGCGAAAGCTCTTTTTTTGAGAGCCCAGGTCAGGTGGTCGTGTGGTCTAGCGGGATGGCTGCAGTGCAGGCGATTTGGTGTCACGATATCACAGTAGCATGGGTTCGAATCCCGGCGAGGGAAGAACCAAAAATTTGCGAAAGCAAATTTACAGATCTAACATTGTTGGGTTGATGTTTAGACGAGTTTTATATACATTATGTACACAGCCATGTATCACCATCATTGATGGCGATCCGATGGATACATTTGTTGTAGAGTTGTCACTGACTCAGACGTACTTATAAATATAATTATTTTCTGTGACTGTATATTTATACATTAATTTGTAGGATCCTTTACTATAGATAATTTAGCTGATCTGTAACAATAACATCTTCATGCCTTATATATCATGTACTGTAGTACGCCGCTAGATTAAAACTGACGAAGAAAGGTAACACACGGCCAGCGAAAGCTCTTTTTTGAGAGCCCAGGTGGTCGTGTGGTCTAGCGGGACGGCTGCAGTGCAGGCGATTTGGTGTCACGATATCACAGTAGCATGGGTTCGAATCCCGGCGAGGGAAGAACCAAAAATTTGCGAAAGCAAATTTACAGATCTAACATTGTTGGGTTGATGTTTAGACGAGTTACATCTGTTGTAGAGTTGTCACTGACTCAGACGTACTTATAAATATAATTATTTTCTGTGACTGTATATTACATTAATTTGTAGGATCCTTTACTATAGCGGATAATTTAGCTGATCTGTAACAATAACATCTTCATGCCTTATATATCATGTACTGTAGTACGCCGCTAGATTAAAACTGACGAGGAAAGGTAACACACGGCCAGCGAAAGCTCTTTTTTGAGAGCCCAGGTGGTCGTGTGGTCTAGCGGGACGGCTGCAGTGCAGGCGATTTGGTGTCACGATATCACAGTAGCATGGGTTCGAATCCCGGCGAGGGAAAAACCAAAAATTTGAGAAAGCAAATTTACAGATCTAACATTGTTGGGTTGATGTTATATATATAAACAACTTGGTTTTAAAAAAACTTTTTCCTTCGAATTCACAATAAAACCGTGCATGTACGAGGAACCTGGAAAATGATGAAGGTGTAGGATGCGCATGTGTCAGGTGGGATGGGTTATCACGGGATCATGGTTCTTTTTCTGGCTGGTTTTCGGTTGAATAATGCAGCGAGTGGACTGAATTCTAAATTTAAGAAGGTTAACTATTTAATGTAATAAAACTAAAAACCAATGATCAAATCAATATCCTCAAGAATGACAAAAAAAAAGTGCAGCACCTAAAGCCCCCTTCGACTTCGACGGTAGGGGACCGTAAAAAAGTTTATTTTATTTGTTATATTGAGAGTAAATAAATCTTTTTGATGCTTAGGTAAATTACGTGCTTTTTTATTTAACCTTTCGATAATGTGTGGGCCTCGGTGGCCGAGTGGTCGAAGTAGTTACTACTGTAATCACTAGCCAGTCAACACAGAGGTTGTGATCGAGTTCAAACCCAGCTCGTGCGGGTGTATTCGACTACAATCTTAATTGACTAGGACTATCAGTTTTCCTATCGAAGGTTGTTGGTTTTCCCCGGGCACTCAGCTTCCTCCACCTATAAAAATTTGCCGCCACGAAATAGCCTAAATGCGGTACACATGTACTTAAAAGAGGCGTTATAAAAACAAAAACAAAATTAAATCGATAATGTGGATGGCAATATATGTCTTTTCGTCTAAATTTTTGTTAATTTCAATAATTCCAATCTATCAATTAATTAAAAGTTTTCTATTATTTGTCATGATCTTTTACAAATTCCTATTATGTAAAGTTTATAGGAAGGTTGCAAAAAATCCTATTGACATCAATTGTGCACCTTAAAGAGGAGCCTTGATTTTGTATTGCAATGAATCAACTTATGGATAAATTTAATAAAGATATTTCATACTAGTAAATTCTTTCAGGCTAGACACCCAAACATCAGCTTTTTTTTTATCATAAAAAACTGTTTAACCATGCTGAATAATGGATTAAAGGACTATGTTGGTACCAGTTTGCAGAAATTATTTTTGTATTCTTTAAGACATTAAACCAATGCAAGTCCCAAGTCAGCAGTTCTGCTTCTTCTTTTTTTGTTTTTTTTTTGTTATCTTTTTGTACATTGAGTATTTCAAAGAAAATCCATATTTTTACTTCCAGTAGAATTTGGATTTAGTATAGAATGTCATTCTTGTTAATTTTTACGAAAATCACTCAAAATTTGCCAAAGTCAAGCAAAACAAAAATTTAGTCATATCAAGAAATCTAGTTAGGTAAAGGCAAAAAATGTAACTAGAATCTGAAATGGAATATTTATCTCCCAGTTGATGCGATATTCAAGGACTTGCACTTCCTATCATGATTTCGTTGATAGAGGATTGCTGCTCACTAGGAAGCTAGTAAACCAAAAGTTCCAAGTGATCAAGTTGAAGTCATTCCATCAAATTTTACGGATGCCGTCATAAGTTGGTTACCCATTATGGAATATTCGATTCACAGATGACAACTGATATTATGTTTCAATTGTCGTAACTACAATCCGGTCACCTTTTCCCGGAATGTGACCTACCAAATAAGACTTATCATCGGGTTTGTACTAACATCAGCAACCCGACGGGTGTCATATGCAGAGCAGGATCTTCGAACCCTTTTGGAACACCCGAAATTAACTCCCAGTTTTTGGCGAAGTTTGTGTTGCTCAGTCTTAACTTCTCTGTAAGTTGTGTCTTGTGAACTGCTGTTTGTCTGTTTGTCTTTTTCTTTTTATCTCATGACGTTGTTAGTTTATTTTTGACTTATGAGTTTGGATGTTCCTTTGGTATCTTTCGCCTCTCTTTTATCAATAAACCATGACAATAAGGCAAAGTTTAGATGATACCTACCAGTCAGACATGATCACATAAAAATCACACCATAAGTCAAACAAGAGTGCACAAGCTGAAATGTCTCGCCGTCTTTACTAATCATTGATATTATGTTGATAGTCCTAAATATAAAGCTTTACTACAACTATCACATAAACTTAACATGATCCAAAAAATGAGGTAAAGGTCATACAAACCAAACAAGAAATACATGTACACCTTATAATCATTCAATACACTAAATATAATTGCTTATAGTTTCTAAGAAACAGACTTAACCAAGAAAATTAAACATTGATCAATAGACCATGAAAATTAGTTCAAGGCCAAATAAAACCTGCAAGACTGACATCTACATCATAACAAATTTTGATACACCAAATATACTTGACCTATTACATATTATAGTATTAAGAAAAAGACTAAAAGTCAAAAATTTAAATTTGACAACTGAACCACGAAAATAAGGTAAGGTCAGATGACATCTGCCAGTTAGACATGTACACCTTACAATCATTCCATACACCAACTATGGTAGGCCTATTGCATATAGTATAAGAAAAACAGACCAAAACACAAAAAACTTAACAATAACCACTGAACCATGAAAATGAGGTCAAGGTCAGATGATACCTACAAGTTGAACATGTAGACCTTACAGTCCTTCCATATACCGAATATACTAGACCTATTTCTAATAGTATCTGAGATATGGACTTGACCACCATAACTTAACAATATTCACTTATCCATGAAATGAGGTCGAGGTTAAGTGAAAACTGTCTGACGGACACGAGGAGCTTGCAAGGTACGCACACTCCAAATATAGTTATCCTATTACTCATCATAAGAGAGAAATTAACATATAAAAATAATCTTAACTTTTATTTCAAGTAGTCACTGAACCATGAAAATAAGGTCAAGGACAATGGCCATATGACAGACGGAAACTTCGTAACATAAGGCAATCTATATACAAAGTAGAAAGCATCCAGGTCTTCAACCTTATAAAATATAAAGCTTTTAAGAAGGTAGCCGCCGCCGGATCACTATTCCTATGTCGAGATTACTGCGAAAAAAGTCGGAGGCTCTATGATAAAATTTACCCATTACTTATAGTATCTGAATAACATACCAGGATACAAGATGGCACAAACTTAAATGTCTCGCCTTCTTTACTAACCATTGATATTTTGTTGATAGTCCTAAATATAAAGCTTTACTATAACAAGAGTGCACAACCTGAAATGTCTCGCCTTCTTTACTAATCATTAATATTATGAAGATAGTCCTAAATATAAAGCTTTATTACAACTGTCACATAAACTTAACATTAACCAAGAAAACTAAACATTGACCAATGAACCATATGAAACTGAGGTCAAGGTCAGATGGACAATGCCAGGCAGACATGTACAGCTAACGGTTCTTCCATACAACAAATATAGTTGACCTTTGCTCATAGATTAGGAAAAACAGACCAAAACACAAAAACTTAACACTGGGCAATGAACCGTGAAAAGGAGGTCATGGTCAAATAAAACTTGCGCAACTGACAATTAGATCATAAAATATTTCCATACACCAAATTTAGTTGACCTATTGCATATAGAATTAGAAAAAAGACCAAAACTCAAAAACTAAACTTTGACCACTGAACCATGAAAATGAGGTCAAGGTCAGATGACACCTGCCAGTTGGACATGTACACCTTACAGTCCTTCCATACACCAAATATACAAGACCTATTGCTTATAGTAGCTGATTTATGGACTTGACCACCAAAACCTTGTTACTGATCCATGAAATCAGGTCGAGGTCAAGTGAAAACTGTCTGACGGGCATGAGGACCTTGCAAGGCACGCACATACCAAATATAGTTATTCTATTACTTATAATAAGAGAGAATTTAACATTAAAATCTGAACTTTTTTTTCAAGTAGTCACTGAACCATAAAAATGAGGTCAAGGACATTGAACATGTGACTGACGGAAACTTCGTAACATGAGGCATCTATATACAAAGTATGAAGCATCCAGGTCTTCCACCTTCTAAAATATAAAGCTTTTAAGAAGTAAGCTAACACCGCGGCCGCCGCCGGATCACTATCCCTATGTCGAGCTTTCTGCAACTTAAGTCGCAGGCTCGACAAAAATCACATAAACTTAACATGATTCAAGAAAATGAGGACAAGGTCATATAAAACGAAAGGAGAAATACATGTACACCTTACAATAATTCAATACACTAAATATAGTTGACCTATTCTTTATAGTTTCTAAGAAACAGACTTAACCAAGAACCAGGTGCTCCGCAGGGCGCAGCTTTATACGACCGCAGAGGTCGAATCCTGAACAGTTAGGGCAAGTATGGACACAACATTTAAGCTTGATACAGCTCTGAATTTGGATTGTGATTAAATAGTTGACACAGCATAAGTTTCTGACACAGAATGAATGTGGTCTTATGAGCCCAAAAACATTGTTTTCGCTTTTGAGCAATAAACTTTGATGTTGAATATTAATCCTCTCAAAAAGAGTGCAATAACAAGAGGCTCTCAAGAGCCTGAATCGCTCACCTTAATTCTTTTGGTTAAATCTCTCATCAATGATTATTTTGGCTTTTCAATTTATTTAAATGTTTTTTGGATCGTCCTATTTTCTTCAAAAGCCAAAAAAAATAATCATTTTCTCCTATGTTCTATTTTAGCCATAGGAGCTATGTTTCTTGACATACAAGGAAATAAAATATAAAATTTATACTAGATACTCTGAAACTCATTTAGCCTAAGTTTGGTTGAAATTGATACAGCAGTTTCAAAGGAGAAGATTTTTTAAAGTAAGTCAACATGATGAACAAATTGTGAAAAAAGTCTTTAAAGGGCAATAACTCCTTAAGGGGTCAATTGACAATTTTGGTCAATTTGACTTAATTGAAGATCTTACTTTGCTGAACATTATTGCTGTTTACAGTTTTTTTCTATCTATAATTATATTCAAGATAATAAACAAAAACAGCAAAATTTCCTTAAAATTATCAATTCAGGGGCAGCAACCCAACAACAGGTTGTCTGATTCATCTGAAAATTTCAGGGCAGATAGATCTTGACCTGATAAACAATATTACCCACGTCAGATTTGCTCTAAATGCTTTGGTTTTTGAGTTATAAGCCAAAAACTGCATTTGACCCCTATGTTCTATTTTTAGCAATGGCGACCATGTTTGTTGATATATCATAACTTCGGATACAATTTACAAACTAGATACCCTAAGGAACATTCAGTTAAAGTTTGGAAGTATTTGGCCCAGTAGTTTCAGAGGAGAAGATTTTTGTAAAAGATTACTAAGATTTACGAAAAATGGTTAAAAATTGACTATAAAGGGCAATAACTCCTAAAGGGGTCAACTGACCATTTCCGTCATGTGGACTTATTTGTAAATCTTACTTTGCTGAACATTATTCCTGTATACAGTTTATCTCTATCTATAATAATATTCAAGATAATAACCAAAAACAGCAAAATTTCCTTAAAATTACCAATTCAGGGGCAGCAACCCAACAACAGGTTGTCTGATTCATCTGAAAATTTAAGGAACATTCAATTAAAGTTTGGAAGTATTTGGCCCAGTAGTTTCAGAGGAGAAGATTCTTGAAATAGTTTACGACGACAGACGACGACAGACGACAGACGATGGACGACGACGGACGCCAAGTGATGGCATAAGCTCACTTGTCCCTTCGGGACAGGTGAGCTAATAACTACTCATTTAAATACATCATAAAATATTAAAATATAAAATGACATACAGTCATGGTTATGATTAATATTAATTAATAGTAACTTCTAACATGTCTAAATATAAATTCAAAAAATCAATCCAAACCTTCTACCTGTGGTATTAAACATTGAGGTACAATTTCAGAGCAATTGAAATACAGAAGTTGATATCCTGAAAGTAGAAAAATGATTGCATTTAGCCCCTTTTTGGCCCCAAATTCCAAAACGGTTGGGACCATCATCCCCAAATCTATCCCAACCTTCCTTTTGTGTTATTGAACCTTCTTATGAAATTTCATAGAGATCCATTCACTTAAACTAAAGTTATTGTCCGGACACCAAATGTGTCTTCGGACGACACAGACGGCGACGACAACATCATACCATTATACGATCTCAAAAAATTTTTTGCGGTCGTATAAAAACTATACAATGACCAATGAACCATGAAAAATAGGTTAACACGGTCAGATGAACCAAGCCAGGCAGACATGTACAGCTTACAATCCTACCATTCAACAAATATAGTTGACCTTTTGCTTATAGTTTAAGAAAGAAAAAAAACCACAAAAACTTAACACTTGGAAATGAACCGTGAAAATGAGGTCTATGTCAAATAAAATTAGCCACATAGACATCTGCATCATAAAATATTTCAATACACCAAATATAGTAGACCTATTGCGAATAGTATCAGAACTAGAGGCTCTCAAGAGCCTGTGTCGCTCACCTTGGTATACGTGCATATTAAACAATGGACAAAGATAAATTCATGACAAAATTGTGTTTTGGTGATGGTGATGTGTTTGAAGATCTTTCTTTACTGAACATTGCTACAATTATCTCTATCTATAATGAACTTGGCCCAGTAATTACAGTTGAAAATATTTTCTAAAATTTTACCAAAATTTACCAAAAGGAGTAGGGGCATTAAGGCCCAGTTTTGGCCAAAGAAAATAAAATGTTTGATAACCATTTCAAATTGGCACATAATGTTTAGAAATGCATCGGATCAAGAAATATAAATGAAAAACATAAAGATTTTTATCTGATGACGTCACAATTACGTCATAGTGTGTACTGTTTTCACAAAAACGATGAAAAAATACAGAATTTATGCATTTTTCAATCTTTATTTCCGTTGTGGAAACATCCTGTGCAGCCAAGAAACAACAAAATAATTTAACAGAAGCTTTATTATAAATATTGGTATAATCTCACCAAATATAAAGTTGTTTCTTGGGTGCGCACATACTTTTTCAATCTAAAATATACTTACAATTTGATTAAAAAACAAGGAAAATCAAGGAATTTAACATATATGCAAATTAAGTCATGATTTGTTGCCATGGTAACTTGTTCGATGTCAAATTAGTTTTGTTTTTCTTAGTACCTTATACCTTAGTCAAGTTTTCAGTTATTTAAGAATATGTATGATAACTTTTAAATTTGCAGTAATTTTTGGGCCAAATAAGGGCCTTATTTATTGCCCCTACTCCTTTACCAAAATTTATGAAAATTGTTAAAAATTGACTATACAGGGCAATAACTCCTATAGGGGTCAGTTGACAATTTTGGTCATGCAGACTTATTTGTAGATCTTATTTTGCTGAACATCATTGCTGTTTACAGTTTAACTCTATCTATAACAACATTCAAGATACTAACCAAAATCTGCAAATTTCCTTGAAATTACTAATTCGGGGGCAGCAACCCAACAACTGGTTGTCCGATTTGTCTGAAAATTTCAGGGCAGATAGATCTTGACCTAATAGACAATTTTACCCAGCGTCAGATTTGCTCTTAATGCTTTGGTTTCAGAGTTATAAGCCAAAATCTACATTTTACCCCTATGTTCTATTTTTAGCAATGGCGACCATGTTTGTTGATAGATCATAACATCGGATACAATTTACAAACTAGATACCCTAAGGAACATTCAGTTAAAGTTTGGAAGTATTTGGCCCAGTAGTTTCAGAGGAGAAGATTTTTGTAAAAGATTACTAAGATTTACGAAAAATGGTTAAAAATTGACTATAAAGGGCAATAACTCCTAAAGGGGTCACGCCACACATTTTTTAAACTAGATACCCCAATGATGATTGTGGCCAAGTTTGGTTAAATTTGGCACAGTAGTTTCAGAGGAGAAGATTTTTGTAAAAGTTTACGGACGACGGACGCCAAGTGATGAGAAAAGCTAACTAGAGGCTCTAAAGAGCCTGTGTCGCTCACCTTGGTCTATGTGACTATTTAACAAAGGAAGCAGATGGATTCATGACAAAATTGTATTTTGGTGATGGTGATGTGTTTGTACATCTTACTTATGAACTTGGCCCAGTAGTTTCAGTGGAAAATGTTAGTAAAAATTTACAAATTTTATAAAAATTGTTGAAAATTGACTATAAAGGACAATAACTCCTTAGGGGGTCAATTGACCATTTCGGTCATGTTGACTTATTTGTAAATCTTACTTTGCTGAACATTATTGCTGTTTACAGTTTATCTCTATCTATAATAATATTCAAGACAATAACCAAAAACAGCAAAAATTCCTTAAAATTACCAATTCAGGGGCAGCAACCCAACAACGGGTTGTCCGATTCATCTGAAAATTTCGGGGCAGATAGATCTTGACCTGATAAACAATTTAAACCCTGTCAGATTTGCTCTAAACGCTTTGGTTTTTGAGTTATAAGCCAAAAACTGCATTTTACCCCTATGTTCTATTTTTAGCCATGGCGGCCATCGGACACATTTTTTAAACTACATACCCCAAAGATGATTGTGGATAAGTTTGGATTAATTTGGCTCAGTAGTTTCAGAGGAGAAGATTTTTGTAAAAGATTACTAAGATTTAAGAAAAATGGTTAAAAATTGACTATAAAGGGCAATAACTCCTCTATGGGTCAACTGATCATTTCGGTCATGTTGACTTATTTGTAAATCTTACTTGGCTGAACATTATTGCTGTTTACAGTTTATTTCTATCTATAATAATTTTCAAGATAATAACCAAAAACAGTAAAATTTCCTTAAAATTACCAATTCAGGAGCAGCAACCCAACAACGGGTTGTCTGATTTATCTGAAAATTTCAGGGCAGATAGATCTTGACCTGATAAACAATTTAACCCCATGTCAGATTTGCTCTAAACGCTTTGGTTTTTGAGTTATAAGCCAAAAACTGCATTTTACCCCCATGTTCCATTTTTAGCCATGGCGGCCATCTTGGTTGGATGGCCGGGTCATCAGACACATTTTTCAAACAAGATACCCCAAAGATGATTGTGGATAAGTTTGGATTAATTTGGCCCAGTAGTTTCAGAGGAGATGATTTTTATAAAAGATTACTAAGATTTACGAAAAATGGTTAAAAATTGACTATTAAGGGCAATAACTCCTAAAGGGGTCAACTGACCATTTCAGTCATTTGACTTATTTGTAAATCTTACTTTGGTGAACATTATTGCTGTTTATAGTTTATCTCTATCTATAATAATATTCAAGATAATAACCAAAAAGAGCAAAATTTCCTTAAAATTACTAATTCAGGGCCAGCAACCCAACAACGTGTTGTCCGATTCATCTGAAAATTTCAGGGCAGATAGATCTTGAACTGATAAACAATTTTACCCACGTCAGATTTGCTCTAAATGCTTTGGGTTTTGAGTTATAAGCCAAAAACTGCATTTTACCCCATGTTCTATTTTTAGCCATGGCGGCCATCTTGGTTTGATGGCCGGGTCACTGGACATATTTTTTAAACTACTAACCCAAAAGATGGTTGTGTCCAAGTTTGGATTAATTTGGCCCAGTAGTTTCAGAGGAGAAGATTTTTGTAAAATATTACTAAGATTTACGAACTAGAGGCTCTAAAGAGCCTGTGTCGCTCACCTTGGTCTATGTGCATATTAAACAAAGGACACAAATGGATTCATGACAAAATTGTATTTTGGTGATGGTGATGTGTTTGAAGTTCTTACTTTACTGAACGATTTTGCTTCTTACAATTATATCTATCATGAACTTTGCCCATTAGTAACAGAGAACTATATTTGGTAAAAATTTACATAAATTTACCAAATTAATGAAAATTGTTAAAAATTGACTATAAAGGGCAATAACTCCTTAAGGGGTCAATTGACCATTTAGGTCATGTTGACTTATTTGTAGATCTTACTTTGCTGAACATTATTGCTGTTTACAGTTTATCTCTAACTATAATAATATTCAAGATAATAACCAAAAACAGCAAAATTTCTTCAAAATTACCAATTCAGGGGCAGCAACCCAACAACCGATTGACCGATTCATCTGAAAATTTCAGGGCAGATAGTTCTTGACCTGATAAACATTTTTATCCCCTGTCAGATTTCCTCAAAATGCTTTGGTTTTTGAGTTATAAGCCAAAAACTGCATTTTACCCCTATGTTCTATTTTTAGCGGTGGCGGCCATCTTGGTTGGTTGACCAGGTCACGCCACACATTTTTTAAACTAGATACCCCAAAGATGATTGTGGCCAAGTTTGGATTAATTTGGCCAAGTAGTTTCAGAGGAGAAGATTTTTGTAAAAGATTACTTTAATTTACGAAAAATGGTTAAAAATTGACTATAAAGGGCAATAACTCCTAAACGGGTCAACTGACCATTTTGGTCATGTGGACTTATTTGTAGATCTTACTTTGCTGAACATTATTGCTGTTTACAGTTTATCTCTATCTATAATAATATTCAAGATAATAACCAAAAACAGAAAAATTTCCTCAAAATTACAAATTCAGGGGCAGCAACCCAACAACCGATTGACCGATTCATCTGAAAATTTTAGGGCAGATAGATCTTGACCTGATAAACATTTTTATCCCATGTCAGATTTCCTCAAAATGCTTTGGTTTTTGAGTTATAAGCCAAAAACTGCATTTTACCCCTTTGTTCTATTTTTAGCCGTGGCGGCCATCTTGGTTGGTTGACCAGGTCACGCCACACATTTTTTAAACTAGATACCCCAAAGATGATTGTGGCCAAGTTTGGATTAATTTGGCCAAGTAGTTTCAGAGGAGAAGATTTTTGTAAAAGATTACTTTAATTAACGAAAAATGGTTAAAAATTGACTTTAAAGGGCAATAACTCCTAAACGGGTCAACTGACCATTTTGGTCATGTTGACTTATTTGTAGATCTTACTTTGCTGAACATTATTGCTGTTTACAGTTTATCTCTTACTATAATACCCATGTCAGATTTGCTCTAAATGCTTTGGTTTTTGAGTTATAAGCCAAAAACTGCATTTTACCCCTATGTTCTATTTTTAGCCGTGGCGGCCATCTTGGTTGGTTGACCGGGTCACGCCACACATTTTTTAAACTAGATACCCCAATGATGATTGTGGCCAAGTTTGGTTTGATTTGGCCCAGTAGTTTCAGAGGAGAAGATTTTTGTAAAAGTTAACGACGACGGACGACGACGACGGACGACGACGGACGACGACGGACGACGGACGCCAAGTGATGAGAAAAGCTCACTTGGCCCTTCGGGCCAGGTGAGCTAAAAATGGTTAAAAATTGACTATAAAGGGCAATAACTCCTAAAGGGGTCAACTGACCATTTCGGTCATGTTGACTTATTTGTAAATCTTACTTTGCTGAACATTATTGCTGTTTACTGTTTATCTCTATCTATAATAATATTCAAGATAATAACCAACCAGATGCTCCGCAGGGCGCAGCTTAATACGACCGCAGAGGTTGAACCCTGAACGGTTGGGGCAAGTATGGACACAACATTCAAGCTGGATTCAGCTCTAAATTTGGATTATGATTAAATAGTTGACACAGCATAGGTTTCTGACACAGAATGAATGTGGTCTAATGAACTTAAAAATTTTTTTTTGACTTTGAGCAATTCACTATGCTGTTGAATATTAATCCTCTCAAAAAAATGTTTGAAGAAATTTTCTTTTTATTTATGAAATCTGAAATGAAAAAAATTGACCCCCCAATTTTTTTTTCACATCCCCCTTTCCCTTATTTCAAAACTGATCTCAATTTAAATTTCTAATGAAGTTTGCAACAATAACTACTCATTTAAATACATCATAAAATATTAAAATGTAAAAAAGTGCTTGTTATCACTGAATGGTAAAGATTGTTTTAATCTATCAGTTGGTAGTAAAAGTGAATATGCATTGTATATTGTATAAAACAATGATTTACGTTGATTCAACTACTATTCTGGACAAAGAAAGATAACTCCAATTGAAATCCAATTGGAATTTCTTGCTATTACACAATATTGTGCAATTAGATATTTCTTGCTATTGTGCAATACTGTGCAATTGAAAATATTTGCTATTGCACAATACTGTGCAATTGAAGATTTCTTGCTATTGCTGAATACTGTGCAATTGAAAATTTCTTGCTATTGCACAATACTTAATATAATAATTTTGGATCTGATTTGGACCAACTTGAAAACTGGGCCCATAATCAAAAATCTAAGTACATGTTTAGATTCAGCATATCAAAGAGGCCCAAGAATTCAATTTTTGTTAAAATCAAACTTAGTTTAATTTTGGACCCTTTGGACTTTAATGTAGACCAATTTTAAAACGGGACCAAAAATTAAGAATCTACATACACAGTTAGATTTGGCATATCAAAGAACCCCAATTATTCAATTTTTGATGAAATCAAACAAAGTTTCAATTTTGGACCCCGATTTGGACCAACTTGAAAACTGGGCCAATAATAAAAAATCTAAGTACATTTTTAGATTCAGCATATCAAAGAACCCCAAGGATTCAATTTTTGTTAAAATCAAACTAAGTTTAATTTTGGACCCTTTGGACCTTAATGTAGACCAATTTGAAAACGGGACCAAAAATTAAGAATCTACATACACAGTTAGATTCGGCATATCAAAGAACCCCAATTATTCAATTTTTGATGAAATCAAACAAAGTTCAATTTTGGACCCTTTGGGCCCTTTATTCCTAAACTGTTGGGATCTAAACTCCCAAAATCAATACCAACCTTCCTTTTGTGGTCATAAACATTGTGTTTAAATTTCATTGATTTCTATTTACTTAAACTTAAGTTATGGTGCGAAAACCAAGAATAATGCTTATTTGGGCCCTTTTTGGCCCCTAATTCCTAAACTGTTGGAACCAAAACTCCCAAAATCAATCCCAACCTTTCTTTTGTGGTCATAAACCTTGTGTCAAAATTTTATAGATTTCTATTAACTTAAACTAAAGTTATAGTGCGAAAACCAAGAAAATGCTTATTTGGGCCCTTTTTGGCCCCTAATTCCTAAAATGTTGGGACCAAAACTCCCAAAATCAATACCAACCTTCCTTATGTGGTCATAAACCTTGTGTTAAAATTTCATAGATTTCTATTCACTTTTACTAAAGTTAGAGTGTGAAAACTAAAAGTATTCGGACGACGACGACGACGACGACGACGACGACGCAGACGACGACGCCAACGTGATAGCAATATACGACGAAAATTTTTTCAAATTTTGCGGTCGTATAAAAACAGCAAATTTTCCTTAAAATTACTAATTAAGGGGCAGCAACCCAACAACGGGTTATCCGATTCATCTGAAAATTTCAGAGCAGATAGATCTTCACCTGTTTAACAATTCTACCCCATGTCAGATTTGCTCTAAAGACTTTGGTTTTTGAGTTATAAGCCAAAAACTGCATTTTACCCCTATGTTCTATTTTTAGCCATGGCGGCCATCTTGGATGGTTGGCCGGGTCACCGGACACATTTTTTAAACCAGATACCCCAATGATGATTGTGGCCAAGTTTGGTTTAATTTGGCCCAGTAGTTTCAGAGGAGAAGATTTTTGTAAAAGTTAACGACGACGACGGACGACGACGACGGACGACGGACGCCAAGTGATGAGAAAAGCTCACTTGGCCTTTTAGGCCAGGTGAGCTAAAAAGGACCAAAACTCAAAAACTTAAACTTTGACCACTGGACCATGTAAATAAGGTCAAGGTCAGTCAGATCACACCTGTCAGTTGGATATGTATATCTAACAATCATTCCAGACACCAAATGAAGTCGACATATTGCATAAAGTATAAGAAAATCAGACCAAAACACAAAAACTTAACAATAACCACTGAACCATGAAAATGAGGTCAAGGTCAGATGACACTTGCCAGTTGGACATGTACCTTACAATCCTTCCATACACCAAATATACTAGACCTATTGCTTATAGTATCTGAGATATGGACTTGACCACCAAAACTTAACATTGTTCACTGATCCATGAAATGAGGTCGAGGTCAAGCGAAAACTGCCTGACGGGCATTAAGACCTTGCACGGTACACACATACCAAATATAGTTATCATATTACTCATAATAAAAAAGAAATTAACATTTCAAAAAATCTTAATTTTTTTTCAAGTAGTCTCTGAACCATGAAGGACACACAGGTCATGTGACAGACTGAAACTTCGTTACATGAGACATCCATATACAAAGTATGAAGCATCCAGGTATTCCACCTTCTAAAATATAAAGCTTTTAAGAAGTGAGCTAACGCCGCCGTAGGTGTCGCCGTCGCCGCCGCCGGATCACTATCCCTATGTCGAGCTTTCTGCGACAAAAGTTGCAGGCTCGACAACAACTTAACATTGACCAACGAACCATGCATCTTACAATCAATCCATACAACAAATATGGAGGAACTGCTGCTCTAGTTTCTGTGAAATGAACCTAATAAATTATTTTTTGGCCTTGACCAAGAGAGAAATTTACATGACAAAGTATTATACAATTTGTAAGCAGTCAATGAACCATGAAAAGAAGGATAACAAAATTAAAAACTTCCTAACATAAGGCAGTTCCATGCAAGGTTTGAAACACACAGTTCTATTACTTTCAAAAAGATTAAGTTTGTTTTAAAATTGTCGTTGTAGTATTAGTTTCACGGTGTTTCTCAATTTTTGACTTTCCTGTGAGACAATAAAAAGATAATTACAACAGACAACTTCTTAACAAGATGCATCTCCAAGAGTCTCACGCCATGGATAAGTAGATGAAAGGAGATGTGAGGTATGCGTAGATTAAACAGAAGCACCAAGATTAAAGATACAAGTAATAATTGCATTTTCTTTGTATGATAAAATTTTACATCAAAATATTTATTAAAACAGATTTAATTTGATGTCATGTAAAATAAATGTTTAGTAATTTCATCGAAAAATTCATGTCATCAATTTTACTTTAATATTTAAAAATGGCTTTGTCTAGATCTTTCGGCATTGGCATGTTATATTTTACATGTGGCACAGAGTCTATTCTCTGTGTTTTGTCTTCTTCATCGCTATTTTCATCAGCAAACATGTCACTGACCTTTTCTCCTGGGTTGATAGGTTTATTGTCAGGTTTCTTTAGTGTCATCGAAATTTTCTTAACATTTAGTTTAATTTTTGTTTCATGTGCAGTTGTTTCATTGCATGTCTCTGTTTTAAGAGCGGATTCAACTGTTTTATCCGTCGAGGATGCATTATCATTTTTCACCTTTTTCACTAAAGCGATTAAATCAAAAGCGTCATTTTTCCGTGAAGACAATAAACTTTTCTCGTCATCTGCTTTCTTTTCTAAATTAATGTATTTTTCATGACTACGATATCTATCTCGGCTTTCTTTCCGGTCTCGGTATTTATCACGCAATCGATCTCCATCACGGCTTTCCTTCCGGTCTCGGTATTTATCACGCACTCGATCTCGATCACTACTCCTACTACGTTTCCTTCGACTGTCAGTATGTCCGTATCGGTCAAAATCATCTCTGCTTCTTCTCCGTTCCCTACTTCGATCTCGATATCGGGACCGTTCATCTCTGCTATAGGATGATCGAGAATGATGTCGGTCAGGTGATCGATCACGAGCTTTGTCATCTTTTCTGTAACTTGTTATACCACTTTTCTGCGAAGAAACATCGATAGATTTTGACTTTGATCTGGATGATTTTACAGATGGAGAAGAGCTTGATGATAATATTGATTTTTTAGATCGGGAGCTAGATGATGACGACGAGGATGATGACGATGACGACGACGATGATAATGAACCAGAGCTACTTCTTGACCTTTTACGAGACCGAGATAACGAATGCGTCTGTATATTTGTGTCCCTACTGCTGGTATCCTGCTTTATATTTTTCCTGTCATCGAGTCGTGTTTCATGCTTCCTATCTTTTGTTTCTAAGTGCTCGTCAACAAATATCTTCTCCTCATTTAATTGAATCCGGTCATCTTGACGATCACGAACGTCGTATCGGTCACGGTCATCTTGACGATCACGAACATCGTATCGGTCACGGTCATCTTGACGACCACGAACATCGTATCGGTCACGGTCATCTTGACGATCACGAACATCGTATCGGTCACGGTCATCTTGACAATCACGCACATCGTATCGATCACGGTCATAATGAGACTGATGTTGGTCGCGTTCTTGTATTTGTTTACTGTGTTCAATTGAATAACTATCATATTGGTTTCGCCTTGATAAATGTCCATCTCGATTACGATAATCGGTCGGTGAGTATCTTCGAGGATATTCGTATGCTTGGTATGCTTCCCGATTTTGATCAAACGGGTGTGTATAGTAGTCAGCCGGGTTTCGATCTAAATCACGATTTGGAATAAGGTCAAATGATTCTAACGGCAGGTGTGTTTGTAATGAACAATCAGATCTGTCATTGATGGTTGCACTATTCCGTTCTGGTAATTTGCTTGGATTTTCATCGTATAATAATCTTTCTTCCGTTTCATAATCGCGATTTATCTCAGACTCGTCGTCATTAGTTTCTTTCGCGTGCTGTTCTGAATTCTGTGAGGATAGATAATTGAATGTTTGATATTTCTCGGCATTTGCAGTGAAGTGTTGCATGTATACCCGCTCGAGATCACCATAAGAAAAACTTGCAGTTGTGTCGGGGTCAGCTTTATCATCGTAGCTTTCTTTTAACATGTCCAAACCAGGAATAGATTCAACTGGTTCAAACTCTGAAAAGAGAAAAGAAAATGTTGAGTTTACATCATTTTTTTAAGACTTCGTTGATCCGTAAAACTTTTCCTCGTCAAAAATTATTAGGTATGTATTTTGGGAAAGCGAGATTGCACACTTTTAGATTCTATTTATCTTAAAACAGTGTGACAAGATAAAATCAAAATGCTTGTGAGCACCTAAAGGGTTAAGACTGCTTTTATTTTGCAATTCTGTGAATTCAAAATAACTCATTGAATTGTAGTTAGATAGGCAAAAAAAAATTTGATTTAGGGTTATCTTCCTTTGTTTGTGATTGTACATTTGTAGTCTATTTCTATAACAGATTCATACACCAAGAATTACTTATGTGATTTTTAATAAAGAAACGTTTTCTTGACATGTAAGGTAATTCAAATACACCGTGATCATGTTGTAAATGAATATCTAAGTATAACATATCATTTATAAATTGCAAGACACCGATTGCATATGACCCAAAGTATTATTACTTCACTGCACTATTTTGTTTGAACCATCAAAAATAGTGGTAAAGCTTGGAAGATTTTGATATCAAGTTAGTGCCATAGGGTTTATTGCTATTCATGCAATCTTGACCAAAAATGTACTATTCATGGTAAAATGTTATAATAGGTGTACGATGGAAAAGCATTTTACTGTCTCAGTCTAAATATAAAGCCGGTTCCTTCCTGTTAATCTTTCGAACTGATATATCTTGTTTAAATGATTAAATGGAAGAATTCGTTTGTTCCGAGTATCACTACAAGTATTTATTCAATCTGATTAAAATACAGATTATGTGCAACCAATTTGCCAATATGGAACAAGCGACGAGTCGACACGGGATCTGTCTTTTCATCAGATTGAGTAAACACATATGTAGGACTCGGATGTGCGATGGGGCGATGCAGTGCGATGATCCCTTCGTTGAGATGTGTGATGGTCTAATAGACGCGTGATTATTAGTTTAAAAAATATAGATGTATGGCAATTGTCAAGAGAGTTTACATTTTTTTATTTTTATATATACATAAATACCGAACATTCAATATTTGCTCATGTTGCAGTAAAAAACACATGATCTACGTGGTGTTCTATTTCATTTCTTGTTCCCATTCACAGCAGCTGTATATATGACTCGGTTTTCAGTTATTGGAATTAGTATACTGGTTGTAAAGGAAAATAACCTTCGTATGTAGCTTCTATAGTGGTAGATTTCTAAACGTGTGTATGCTATTAATAATAAGTACACTACAGCGTTAAAGTTACGACTTGAAATGCATGTTATGGAATATTTACCATAACTGTTTTAAATTAAACAGGGTTATACCCTTTGTGCTTTCCTTTAAAAAAAATCTACTGCTGACAAACAAATTGTTATCTACATCGGCAATGTATAGATTATGTAGTCCATCGGACATCCGCGTTACCAACCCACTGCCCTTCCAAAAGTTATATATAGCGGGACCCACAAAGATGCCTCCCATCTTTGATGATGTCTAGTTGGAGTTGTTGCATATGAAACTAAACTATCTGTAGAAAAATTATTTTAAGCAGGAAAACACATACATATACTTATGTATGCGGTTATGCAGTTAATCTTTAATCCGTAAATTTAGAGACAATCCGGGTTAATTTATTATAAGTCAAACTATTACGTACATGGGGGGACATACACTTGCCTCCCCATGCCGCTAAAGTTATATTTTCTTAAGAGCAACAAAAACACGTCTATTTCCATAGCACGTTTATTTCAAAGAGACAGAAAACATCACATGACAAATATGCTTCATTGTCATACAAAGGGACACAACTCTCACGACTAAACTGCAAAACACATACGACCATACAATACATATACATAACATCCCGCAACCAAAAAGAAAATTTCCCAAATTTTATCAAAATGGTTTATGTGTTTTATCCATATACAAATCCAAGAAGAAGAAAAATGCACTTTTACATTCAAACTATGTAATCACTTCCGTATAAGACTAAAATCTTTTTCCAAATAATCATGTAAATACATTTATAATAACTGAAATACTCGTGGCTGACCAGTTCTCACAACTAGCATCCATTGGCATACACACCAGTATCAACAATGCAGAAAAATCCGAACGTCTGGCATCTCGATCTCTCCCCCTTAGGACCTTATGCACGCATTACGTTCATTCAACAACACAAAAAAAATATGCATTTGATACATTTACTCAATCTACTAAATGGAAAGTACTAGAATATTGTCATAAATGTAGCTATATACATCAAATTGATAGATAATCATCAGAGACCTTTAACTCTTAAAAATGGTAAATATTACATCAAAGAAACACTTCATAAGTTACATATGCAGTCAAAAGAAAATACGACTAATTCTCCCTCTCTAACGTGTTCGGCAATCTCTCATACATCACACTCACAAAATAAAATAAAGATGAAACAAATGAATAGCTCCAGAAATGTCAATATCAACCTAGGTTTTTGTTTATGACTATTATCTTCATCTTGGGGACAGCTCACATAATAAACACTTAAAAAGGGGTCGTTTTGAAGTCCTCCACCATATTACGTACATGGGGGGACATATACATGCCTCCCCATGTCGCTAAAGTTATATTTGCTTAAGAGCAACAAAAACACGTCTATTTCCATAGCACGTTTATTTTAAAGAGACAGATAACATCACATGACAAATATGCATCATTATCATACAAAGGGACACAACTCTCACGACTAAACTGCAAAACACATACGACCATACAATACATATACATACCAAAACACTGTAATTAGATCTATGAATATTGTTTTTATCGGTATAAATATTGACTTTTTTTGTCAATAATTTAAAACCCAACGATTATTCCTATACATATATGCACATTCATAATTCTATATTCTGTCGAGACCTATATTTCGGCTTGCACAAGGTCATGTTTTTCTCCGACTGTTAATTCACGCTAAATTTATCAGATGTTGAATGTGTACTGAATTATTTTTATTAGTTGTTATTAGTGTGGAACTAGTTTTTAGTAACTGCGTGTATTTTTAAGTTGTTTTGTGCTATGTTCCCAGTTTGTTTTTGCACTACTGTCCAAGCGTTTATGGGGGGTTTGACGCCCGGTCACATGTTTAACCCCGCCGCCACATTCTGTATATGCCTGTCATTTAGTGGTTATCGTTTGTTGCTGTATATCATATTTGTTTTCCGTTTATTGTTATGCCCCCCCCCCCCCCCGTAGTGGAGGGGGCATTTAAGTTTTACCTTTGTACGTCTGTTCGCCCGTCCGTACGCGTTGCGAAACAGAGTGTTTTTATTCTCAGAACAGCTTGTAACTTATTAAAAACGAACTATCTTTAAACTACATGCAGAAACAAGATTGATTTTTTGAAACTAAAATGTTGATGATTAATCCTTATTGTCAATGGAAGCAAACTATATTTCGATTTCCCGTTCTATCATGAACAAATTCCTATCATGAACAAATTCATGACAAATTCATTTGTTGAACAAAATATAGAATGAAATAATTTATACCCCCATCACACACAACCTTTCATGTATCCATCTTCTATATCATACTTCACTCAGTTTGTAAAAAATATAATATTTGAGACCTATTTATATATATATATATATACTAACGTTATATTTTGTGCTCATCAATTCATATAGTTGCCAACACGGGGGGTAACTTCGATATTTTTTTGGTAGGGGTGTGCCATTTTTGCCTCAAAAACGTACCCATTTTAATATAACATTCACTGAAATTCAGTACCTATAGTTATATAAATATTTAAGAAAGAATGACCTATACTTATATACAATATTTAAAATATGGCCCATGCTTATGTAAGCACTAACTCATCATCATTCATAATTCATAAATATACCAGCTACCCTTAAGTTTTTATATATGAATTGACATCGTTTGGTGCACATATAATGTAAGATTCTCAATAGCATATCTATATATGATATGTAGATCATACCCCAAATCAATATACAGTTATCAAACGTAAATGTATTTTAATATAGGATGTCATTAATATAAAATCTCGCAAAATTATGACCCATATTTTTGGCACATCCCCGTATACCCAATAATAGGAAGTTACCCCCCGTGGTTGCCAAATGTCTTTTTTTTTAAATGTTTTCCCGTTTCTTTTTTCTTCTTCTTTAAATCATATTTATCCCAACCACCCTCTTTGTTCATCCTTTTATGACTTTTATCCCACATTACTAAAACATCTCATCCTCCTATGCTGAAAATGTTTTCAACTCGTTCACTTTGCAAGGTGCGTGTTTTCAATTAATTATTTAGTAGCTTTTTTTAAATGAATCGGTCACTGAGACATCTCTTTTCCGTTAATATTATTAACTATAAGGACATCTGTTTAATAACAATTATTTTTCTGGTATACATTTGAGTGTGATAAGTCTCTGTCCATACGTAAATCGTTTCTCGTGAATCAGTAAAACACCGTACACACCCTCTAAGGTACGTTAACCTTTCTTTGTACGTTGTCACGTGACTAAAATCAATCAACACGCCATGACACGGCTCACACATACACAGCACAACACTGTTGATTAGCGATTGATTTTGATTGATTAGACAATTCTGATTGGTTGAAGAGAATCACCCTGGAGGAATTACACAACAAAGACATTTTCTTTTTCGAGATAATTATTTTCTTGTCTGAATAACGGCCATACATTGTGAAATGGAATTTAAATGTAAAATATGAAGTCGTCGAACGGGTTGTACACCTGGCAAAGTTTAAAGAAGAAATATAATGGATGCTCACACATCGACCACATTAGAAGCTTTAGAAAGAACAGCAGCTTGGGTACAGCAAGTTCAGAGTAGAGTCGAGGAAATGAAAAATTCACCGAGCAGCTCTGCCCTGGTAAGGTTTTTGTTTGTATTTGTGAATGACGTATGTGTCTACACGATTTCCGCAATGTAATCATATTATTGAAGCAGTCCTGTTCCTTAGTTTTATTCAATAGTTGAAAAAATAAAATCTTTATTGATCCAGGCATTCATGGGGTAGTCCAACTAATCAATCTACAGTGTAAATACTGTAGAAGTGCACAAAAAAGGGGGGATTCCATTGTTTTCGAGCAAGTACTTTTGAAACTAACCTAAATTCTAAAATGAGGCACACACAATGCAGTATTGACAGTATAAATACAATGAAGACTTTTACTATATAATGACCGCCTTCAACACGTTGAAGTTTACATCACTTGTACTATACTGCGCATTGCTTTGTGAAGACATACAGTATATACAGTGAAATATAACAAATTTGTGATAATAAACAAAACAAAAATATTTTTAATTATTAAGATAAAACTATTTACACATGATGAATTTACTGACTGTAGGTGTAGTTTGAAACGGCTATAGAGTCGCTCGACGCTCATCACAATACTCAGGGGAAGGCTGTTCCAGATTTTAATTGTGCGTGGGAAAAATAATTGTTGTCTTATTTGTGTTCTGCAGGATGGAATTTGGTATGACAGTGTATGCATGTTCCTGGACTGTCTGAGCGGTTGAATAGTCTGTCTGTTTTTTGTTATTGCAATGAGATGATATGTGATTTTATAGAACATGACCAGGCGTGCATCTGTTCTTCAGTGTGCGAGGTCTCTCTGTTTTAAATTATCTATCATGTCACTAACACTTGAAGACGATCAGATTAAGAGAGAACCAAACTTGCCCCCTATGGCCCATCAATTCTGTGGGTTAATTTTGGCCCCTACAGCCTACATTATTTTAGTTATAAATAATTCAACCACAGGATCCTTTTCATTAAGGAATGACTGTAATATTTTTTCTGTCTAGATGAAGAAATAACATTAAAAATTTGGTGCACACTGAATAACGTGCGTAGCAGGTTATTTAACAGTGTGCACCACATTTATTTGTACAAATATTACAGTCATTTCTTATAATTTAATTCTATATTCCATTTTAAACCATAGAAAACCATGAAAAAACGTTGATGACGTCACAGTCACATGACTAAATTATGTCTATGGACTCATAACAAAATAACGTCAGCCAATCAGAAGACGCATTACATCCATAATAAAATTATTGAAGAATAAATAAATTTGTAAGTGACGATATGTATACAACAAGTCCAAATAAACTTCTTTTAAGAAAAATTTGGACCCCTTCCTTAACAGAAAAAATTGCCTTTATAAGGCATAATAATTTGGACAAGTATAGATAGATAACACCTCCAAGGTCTTTGACAATACAACGTAGTAAGAATATTTAGCTGTCAGTTGTTAGAATATTCAGGTGTCAGCATTTATTTGGTTTTTACTGTGCATGTTTGAATTTTGCATCCGAGATGAATTAATAATACGACATCACAAGAGGTTGGATTATATCCTTCTTTTCATATTTTTTTTATTTATTCCTATTTAAGTTACATGTATACATACATATATGTATGAGGAATAGATTAAATAAAAGACGAAAAGATATTATTCAACTTCTTGTCTTGTTATTAATTCATGATGCAAAATTCAAACATGCATTAATACATTTTGTACATACAATGTATAAATGTACAAAATGTGTGAGTCTGTTCTTTATAATCAAAACAAGAAAGATTGAGGTTTATGTTGATATAATTTCCATCCAGTATAATATATCTATATTGTAGACATTTCCATCCAGTATAATATATCTATATTGTAGACATTTTCATACCAACAGCTATTTATTACATGAACAATAAATCATCCACCAAACTAGTTACAATATCACACATTATTTATGCATGTACTAAGGAACAAGAAAGTAATCCTAACAACTTACAGAAATACATAATAATTGTTTTGTACTATTATTGGTGTAAAGACTTACATTCAGATTTATGGACTTCATATCAATAACACGAATAATGATAAATGCAAGGACGGAGGGGGAACACTCAGTTTTCACAAAAAACTTATTGAGTTATAATTACTAGAAAATATAAAGTCATAATTTACATGTATCATACATGTATACTTATAAATGTAGGATACCAAATTAAAATTGCATCCAAATCTTGACAGTCTGCACCAAAAACTTTTTCAACTACTAGTCCGAAAACCAATATATATATATCCTGACATTTTTCTTATTGGTCCAAACAAAAGTTTGCAAAAACTTACTAGTCCGAATGAAAATTTACTAGTCTGGGGCATCAGACTAGTGGCTAACCGTGCAGACTGTCTTGAGTACTTTTTTATACAACAAATTGGCAAAGGTTCATTCATAACTTCATGTCAGACCAAATTTTATATTTTACAATATGCATTTAGTTTTTGGCTTAAACTATATCGGTATCCCATCCACAGAGTCATTATTACTGCCAAAATACATGTAAATGTATATTTACAAGTATCAAAGCTGACTGTTTTGTTCAGAAATAGAACATTGAAATGTTGTGTTTAAAAAAATGCAACAGATTTCTACTTGATATTATTCTGTGTATACATGTGTATTAATGTGATACAGAACAATTATTGTCCCTCATTCTGAAGAAAATCTTCAGTGATGAATAATGTAGTACTTCATAGAAATATCCACATCATTAGTGCTTGTACATGTAACAGTAACAATAGATGTAGAATGGCTGCAGATATTGATTGTGCACAAAACTATTATTGATTATTTACAACTTCACACACACACACAAACACTTTATATTCTCCTAGCAATACAATTGTGCCATGGCAAGATAAGAATATTGAACAACATAAAAATGTCCATAAAAAAGTATGTGACAGTAAATGACCAGAAACCACACTCATTGAGAGGAGGTTCAAAGTTTCAAATACTTCACTAATGTTCTTCAATCAATAATATCTATTCCTTACTTTAATAAATTGGAATGGTTTATAATTTTCTGTCCCTGCAATTTCTAATATTTTGGTTAAAGATACAGGTTAAAAAAATATTTCACAAAATGCAAATTATATTTGTTAAACATTTCAATATGTTACTTGTGATCAAGATCAAACCTTTTTTTTTGTGAAACAAGAGCCACAGATCTTAGTACATGTACATGTAATAAAAAGTCATCATACATGTATGTTAATTTAATCAAGTAAATTAAATATATTTATAATACCTCTGTACATGTGTGTGTACACCTGTAGATCATATATATAAGAAAAGAGCATAAAATTTATGTCTTAAACTCTTTAGTAAACAATTAACTTGTTATATACATTCCTCAAAAGACATATGTACATGTCAAATGCATGTACATGTACAATGTACAGTACATGTGTAATTAATTCCATTCCTATCAGATACACAGGAAGAGAGTACATGTATTTAAAAATGTTTATTGAGTTCCATATTACATTTTTAATTGTTTACCTAAACTTGAAGCCTTTAGATATGTATAACTTTTGTTTAAATTTTTTCACATATCTTTGCTCATAGTCAATTATGTACATTTTTAACATGTATAAGGCAAATGAGTATTAAAAACAATACATACATGTATGTACCCTATTCATTACGTTTATACAGTAACACATGTGATTGATGAAATCCCAACTTAATAAATCTAATTTAAATTAGATCCTTAAAAAGCTCTGGTTATGATATGTTGATACATTGCCCAAGTGAGAGCTGGATCAATTAATATAAAGGATCTAATTTTATCAGATTGCAACTACATGTAAACTGAAATCACAGTCACTATAGACACACATAAATATATTACTACAGCTATACAGTCAAATATACTTTTTATGACATAAATATAAATACATGTATGTATGAAAACTCACACCTAATCTTTTCAATACATTGTACTTTCAGGAGAGTACAGTGGAGGAAATGAACATTGTTGATGAGGAGGATGTTAAAATGGAACCATGTGAAAAAGATGATAATAGTTTGACTGACCATCATGATGAAGCTCTCAAGATGGCACAAACTTTTCCTCCTTATATACCAAAGGGCAAGAATGGAAAAGCCATTAATTATGTAAGCTTATTCAAGGGCTTAATTTTTCCTGTTTCGTAAGATTTTTTTTCCAATGTAACTTTCCTATTTGTTCTTCAAAAGAAGTGCTACTTGTATTCAGTTTAATAACATCCATGATATCAGTACTGTAATTTTATTATTTTTATTTCTGGCATATATACACACATGACATATATAAAGTGAAAAGGTCTTTTTAAAAACCTCTGAAACTACAAATGTACTAATGTAGCTGTACATGTAAAAAATATCAACGTAGATGGAATATGATATTCCGATTAGCAACAAATGTCTATGTTTGTGAGCGCTAAACCCTCCCCTAACCTCGGACAGTGGTGTTACAGGATTCAATGTCGTTGGACCAGCTGTCATAATATTCAGTGGTCAGTTCATATGATGAATTTAATAATGTCATTAACAATTTCTTTTTTTCAGTCTCACATTGATGTCAAACAGACTGTTAAAGACTTTAAAGAAGCTTTGGAAAAGTTTGGTATTTCACAAAGGTTTGCCTGTACACATATCATGGAAAACACAAGTCAAGGCAATCTCAGTTTCTTATTGGATAAAGGAAAGAATAAACTTTGGTCAGAGATCAGCCCAAGGGGAAGAATACCTTACATTAGAATGAGGCGTTGGTTGGATAGCCCAGAGGAACAAAAAGCCACAATGGATTTATTACACAAGTCAAAAGGTATTTCCATCAAGTTACTTTGAAATTTGTTTAATCCTGGAGCATGGGTACCTGTGACACTACAAAATACTTTTCCTAACATAATTTCATAGTAGTGAAAATATGCATATAACTTCATTCTTTTATAGGAATAGCAATATATACAATGTATATAGTGGAAGTGACCAAACATCAGTAAATTCCATACAAATAGTATACCATATTTCATAAAAACAGCATTTAATCTACAGTTTATAATTGTGTGTAAATATAAGAAAGAAGATGTGGTATGATTGCCAATCAGACAACTATCCACATGCGACCAAACAACACAGAAATTAGCGACTAAAGGTCACTGTATGGCCTTAAACAATAAGCAAAGCCTATACCGCATAGTCAGCTACATGTATAAAAGGCACTGAAATGACAAATGTAAAACAATTCAAACAAGAAAAACTAACGGCCTAATTTATGTACAAAAAAGAAAGGAAAAACAAATATGTAAGACACCAACAAACGACATACACCGAATTACAGGCTCCTGACTGCATGGTTATATTTTGCAAACAAGTTTTGATTTCAAAATGGAAAGATCATACTCACAGAAAAATACGGGTATTGCATTTTATTTTTACTTTTTCAGATTACAAGAAAGGAACTAGAATTAGTGGTGATACTGTATTGACCAAGAGAGAGAAGTTTTCTGTGTTTCAATTATTAGTGCTATGTAGAGTGTTTGAGGAAGATAATAATCCTAGTCTATCAACACGAGCTCTCCTTGCAGATAAACTAGAAGCTCCATTAGAGCGCATAACAATCTGGTTCCAAAACCAACGTGCAAGAGGTTTTCCAGCTAAAAAATTTCTAAAGGAGTCTAATATGGGTAAAGATCCTGTTGATATTCAGTCATTTTCAGGGTTATCTCCCAAAAAAGACCATGGAATGAGAAAGTCAAACACACCCTTATCTAATGGACCGTCAAGTAGCAATTCAAATTCACAGTTAACACCTCAGCAAGTGGAATCAAACAAACAATCAGTTCCTCTATCCCAGGAACATGAGGCACATATACAATCATGTATAAGTTCTGTTTTAGGATCATCAATTGGTCAGAACTTGCCTACTACGTCGAGTTCTCAAATGAGCACTGCCCAGATGCCACCATTTCCGTTTCCGCTTCAACTTTTAAGTATGGCACAACAGCCAGTCAAATCTGAACAGTCGGCATTATCATTAGCAATGACAACAGGACAAACTTATTCACCTTTCTTGGGATTTCCTCCGAGTATTTTTACATCAGCACAAACAAATGTTCCACAAAATACAGTTACCGATGCTGATGCTTTGAACTTAATGAGAACGTGTCGTCCAATGACTATCAAACAGGAACCCCGTGACCCATCACCTTTTCCTGGAAATTCAGACTGAAATGTGAAAGACTTTAAAAGATATTAAATCCAATGAAATTACAATGTATGAATATTTAATTAGTGTCAATTGTATGGTATATATGAATGTATTTTATTGTATGCACTTTTTTTTTTACATGTTTAGTGTTACAGTGAATGAAATTTAGAAATAGTTTTCTAGATTCTGCTGAGAGTGTGTGTTTGAAATGAAATTTTGATCATCCAAAAAGTATCAATTAAGGAGCTGGGAGAAAAATACGACTGAAAAAAGATATTTTTTTGTTCAGCTGAAACTGTATTGGAGATGACTACTACTTCAATCAAAAAATTGTCAAAACATACTCTTTATATTAAAGGATTATGTATGAAAGTCACTGGTTGATGCATTAATATATGTTTAATGTTTCTTAAGAATAATTAAATTGAATGATGGTAATAAAATTTGTGTCAGAGATACAATTTCGATTTTCTTCTTTTTTTAATGACATAATAGTGGGATGGTTGCATGGAAATTAAATTGTGAATAATATCAATGGGCTAGCAAGTAAAATAAATAGTATAAAGCAGTAAAGGGATAATATTCAATCATGCAATTATACTTGTATTGTATATATACTTATATAGCAAAGATGGATAAATGTTCGTAGTTTTTTGTCAGATTAATTGAATTTGCAATTATACTAGCTAATCATGCTTGCTTTACAATAAATTTACTATGAAATTTCGTAAAAATAAGGACTTTCTGTCCAAGGAATGGATAACTTTAGATGTATTTGGGAAAACCTTCAGGAATTTTAGGTCCTCAATTCTTTCAAACTTTATTTGGCCTTAAAGGTTGCACTTTGTAAATACAGCTGTTTTCTCAAACCACACCTCTTTTGGGGAGATTTATAATATTCATAGATATATTAATTTGTTAACATGCTGGTTCCCATATATGATCTCTGTGTTTCATCTCATAGAGATATCACTTGGGAATTTTAATTCTTAAGAAGTTCAAAAATGGAGGTAAGGGTAGTATAGAATTTTAGTATAAGTTTAAACTCTTAGAAGTGCAGGGCATATAAATCTTGAAAATATGCCACACAGCCCTATATTTTGACCTTTGAATAAAATAGTAGTGCATATAAAATTTCCGTTCTGGGATGTTATTTTTCATGAAACTATATAGTAAAGTGTCACAGTTTTAGCCACAAAGGGAGTTCCTATGGGAAATTGCATCGTCTATATTTACAGAATTGCAACCTTTAATCTTTTTCAAGTACTAGTGTCACTCATAATGATGAGTATTTTGTAGACAAATAGGCTTCTGGCTTACAGTTTTAAATCGTGAGTTTTAATTAGGAGTTTATATATTACCAGAATTGACTGAAAGGCTTTGATAAAGATCTCAGTCATGCATTCTTGCAATCCTTTAGATCTTGTAATGCTGATTCTCTTTGATGTTTTCAGTTTTTGCCTATCTGTTAGATTTATATGAGGCAAAGTCATTAAAATCTATATGTAAGAGTATTTACTCTTATAAGGTGCTGATTTTGAATTTCAGTCATATTGTTTTTATACGGCCGCAAAATCGTATATTGGTATGACATGTATGACGTTGGCGGCGTCGTCTTCCGAAGACACATTGGTTTTCGCACTATAACTTTAGTTTAAGAAGATAGAAATCTATGAAATTTAAACACAAGGTTTATGACCACAAAAGGAAGGTTGGATTGATTTTGGGAGTTATGGTCCGAACAGTTTAGGAATAAGGGCCAAATAAGCATTTTTCTTGGTTTTCGCACAATAACTTTAGTATAAGTAAATAGAAATCTATGAAATTTAAACACAAGGTTTATGACCACAAAAGGAAGGTTGGGATTGATTTTGGGAGTTTTGGTCCCAACAGTTTAGGAATTAGGGGCCCAAAGGGTCCAAAATTAAACTTTGTTTGATTTCATCAAAAGTTGAATAATTGGGGTTCTTTGATATGCAGAATCTAACTGTGTATGTAGATTCTTCATTTTTGGTCCAGGTCACGCAGGCGCACGCTATTAAATTTTAAGAAACAATGGCCAAAAATTGTTATTTTTCCTTCTTTTGATGTTTTTGAAGCACTTTACCCCCAAACCTCACCCATTTTCTGAAATTAATGGTTTTGAAGTTCATCCAAACAAATTACAAACTTAAGGGCATATTTTAACGTGATAAGTAGCTTTCTAAAACAAAATTTGGAAAATGAGAAAATAGGGGGGGGGGGGGGGGGGGGGGGGGGGGGGGCAATCTTTACCTAAAAATGCTTGTTGTTTGTCCCTTAGTCCTAAACTGTTTGTACCATAACCCCCAAAATCAATATATACCAACCTTCCTTTAGTGGTATTGAACCTTATAGTAAATTTCATAAAGATACCATCATTTAACATAGGCGGATCCAGGGGGGGGCCGGGCCCCCCCTTTCGTGGGAAAAATTTGGTTGATTATATAGGGAATCATTGAAGCATGACTGGAGCGGGAAAAGTTCTGGATCCGCCACTGTTTAAACTAAAGTTATTGTTCGGAGCAAAATGTGTCTTTAGACAACTACGCAGATGACGCCTTTATAGCATTGTACGACCCCCCCCCCCCCCCCCAAATTGATCAATGAACCATGAAACAGGTCAATGACTTATGAAACCGGCAAGACAGATATGTACAACATTATACACAAAATATATTGGCCAATAGTGTTATATTATCTAAAAATTATAGCAAACCTCAAACACTAAACCTTGTCCAATAAACCATTAAAATGAAGTAAATGTCAAATGGAACATGCAAGTCGGACACCATACACTCAATCCATACACTAAATATATTTTACCTATTGCTTGACTTTATAACATAAACTGTTATCAGAGATGTGTCTCGCTTTTTGTAATTTTGATTATCATGCATTTATGTAGAAATTAAAATAGGAATACTTAACGTATAACATAAGTTGGGCAAATATTCAAAGTCAATGAACCATGACTGAGGTACATGGCTTAACAATTTCCATGTAAATGAGATGCACCAATGCTAAAACAACTGCATACCAAATGTCATTGACTTATTATAAGTCGTTTTCGTTAAACAAACCTAAACACAAACATTAACTGGTAAACTATGTAAAAGTTTCAAGGTCAATGACCCATGAAGAGGGGGTGGAGCTATATAATCTCCATGGAAACGATACTTTCAAATGCCAATAAATTTGCACACCAAAAATCATTGACTTAATATTAGCATTTCTTCTTAAACTGATTTAATCACAAACTTTTACATGTAAACTTAGCAAAAGTTTCAGTCAATAGACCATGACTGAGGGGCCTGGGCCAAATATTCACCATGCAAATGAGATGTGCTAATGCTATAATACAACCGAATACCAATTAACATTCGCCTACTACTAATGCTTCCCCTTGAACAGACATAATCACAAACTAATGTCAAATATGCAAAATTTTATCACCAGACCCATAACATGGCATCGAGGTCAAGTGAACCCTGTCTGACAGACATTGCAAGGAAGCCATATACCAAATATAGTTATCTAATTATTCAATATAAGTGAGCATTTAACATGACAATAAAACTTATTTCCCCAAGCAGTCCCAGTACCATGAAAATGAGGGCATGGACAATGGACATATGACATATGACATACAGAAGTTTCGCAACATAAGGTATGAAGCATCTATCTTCTTAAATATACAGCTGTATACCAATAGTTTGACTCGCACGATTGTATTCAAAATGTCTTGAAAAAAGTGTTTGCATGCAAATTATCGGTTGTTTAAAGGATACATGACTGTATGAAACCCTATAATCAGCTACATAAAGAATAAAATGCTCTTTTGTTCCGGCGTTGGGAAGTTCCAGAAGAACTTATGAACTAGTTACTTTGTTCTTCCTCTGGTTTAAAAGTTCCACCGGAACAAAGTGACTAGTTGAAAAGTTCCAACAGAACATATCAACTAGTTAGAAAGTTCCCTTTTGCCATATTAGTCAAAACCGGAACTAACAAACTAGCACAAAAGTTCCAACGGAACTTATCAACCAATCACAAAGTTCCATTTGGAGAATTGATGCAAAGTAAAAGCGCAACATTATATTTGAACCTTTCGAAGGGGAACTAAAATACTGATTACAAAAGTCAAAAGGAACTATCAACTAGTCACAAAGTTCCTCTTTGGCAAATTAGTCAAAACCGGAACTAACAAATTAAACTAGCCCAAAAATTCCTTCTCATGTGGGTACTTTTTAAAAATATCAATTTCAGATTAATGTGTAACAATAAATTAGAATTTATTCCGTTATTAAGGCAACATTCTGACCGAATTAACTAGTTGTTCTGTTCCGCCAGAACTATTCAACTAGCTACATTGTTCCGGGACTTTTCAACAAGCTACTTTTTTCCGGAACTTTTCGACTGCAAATCGGAATAAAACAACTAGTTGGAAAGTTCCATCGGAACGAAATAACTAGTTGAACTAGGAACAAAGTATCTGACGGAACATAGTGGCTGTTACATATGTACATCCCTTTATCGGCTACCTAAAGGATGAATGACTGTAAGACATCCAGCTATCAAAAGGATGCATGACTGTATATCATCCTTTTATTAGCCACCAATGGATACATACCAGTATACACACTTGCACTATTATCGGCAAAACTTGCTGATCATTGTTGTGATTTAAAATGTCTATTTATCTATTATATTTTTTTTAAACATAAAAGTCAAAACGCAAAAAATGCTAAAATTCGTCATCAAGGCTAATAACAGTTATAAAGAGAGAACCGACGATTTCGACCATGTGGTTTAGCAAAATTGCAGATCTTGCCTTACTGATCGTTTTTTCCAGTTTAAAGTTTCCCCATATCCTTTATAGTTTTCAAGATAATAGGCAAAAATGTAAAAGAAAAGGTAAAATGAAATTTCAAATAGTCTTAAACTGATTCTGAGGTTGTCTCAGTTATTATTTAAAGGAATTTGTATATATACATGGCAAATCTTAGATAGTTTCTTTTGAATTGTAGGAGTGGCGATTTAGAAGTTGACATACTGTAGTGATAAATGTTGAAAACCGTCTGTTGACCTCTAAAGGTCTTTTGGTCTTATCATCGCGTTGCTGTCTCATTAACGTCAGAGGAGCAGATGCACTCTTGATATTTCACTTTCTTCCAATTTACACGTGATATTCAATCGGTAACCTTCGTGTAAAAATTAACACTGAATTCCAGTTTTAATGTCATCTATTGCTACTGTGTAGAAAAAAGATCAACAGAAAATGTGCCAAACTAGCAAACACATCATAATTCTGTCTAGAAATTCTTAGGTTATTTTATATTGACACATACAGCATGTCTATTAAACACCTTTTTGAAACTTGTAAATTTTCTAAGCCGGGACTTTATAATGAAAACTGGGCATTAAAATATTGCGGAATAGGTTGTGAATAAATAAGTTTTGAACGCGTCCATGATATTCAGCCCAAATCTTATTATACAGCAAGGGATGTTTAGTTTAACTTGAATTGAAAACTTCACCAAAATCGAAAATAGCCCATACCATGGTTTTTCATTTGGAAATCCCCTAAAATATGAAAAAAAAAGGTGAAGAACTACAAATAATTTGAAAATTGAGAATGAAAGCGTATTCATTCGAACGTATCAATATAGAAGTTCTACTTTGACAAAGTTTCACATGTAATATTTAGAAATGAGTTTGCGCCAATATAAAAATCAATACAATCAAAATAACTAAAGACCTTGTATCGCGCACCTTGATCTATGTGCATATCTATATATAAAAAAAAACAAAAAAAAAAACACTCTCAAACATTTTAGACAAAAATAGACTTTATGACAACAATCTCTATTTTGTTGTTCTTGTATTACTAAAAGTTTAGTCAGTTTAGTTTCTCTCTATCTTCAGTGTTTGCTCAAAACACAAAAGAGGGTAAAACAACCCTCCTCCTTTAAGGGCATTCATTCCTATTAAGGGTGAACGTTTACTTAAGAAATAATTCATGGAAGCCATAGATTTGTTGGAAATTTACACATGGCCTGGGCCGTGATATTCGAATTTTATCCTGAGCGTTAGCGAGGGATAAAATTAACGAATATCACGGCCCAGACCATGTGTAAATTTACAACAAATCTATGGCTTCCATGAATTATTTCGATTCTAATAGGACAAATACGATCATTAAAAAACTGAAGCGATGATGGGTATACACCGTGTGTGTGGCTGTTCTATTTTACCCACTGTTCGATAAATGTAAAACAAATTTAATAAACCTGCATGAATGATTTCTTAACTAACCGCTAGAAAAAAAATGCGATTCCTTTTGTTACTTCTCAGTAAACCCAACATTTGCAATTTTAAATTTACATTTTTTATCGTAAGCTACCGTCAAATTCACTGTTGACATGTTGTAACCAATGAGCCGCCATGTTGACTTGCTGAAATCAGTAAATGTGCGAATAATGCAATAGAACAGAAAACAAGCAACACCTACCTCAATAATTTATTTTAATGCAATTGTATCCGAGTTTAGAAGGTAAACGCAATAGAAAAACCTACAGCTTTGACGTTTTCATACGCATGACGTCATGTTTTGAAATGACGTTAATGCGCCAAAATCATTACTGGAATTTCGCGGAATTTTAATTTATTTTGTTTTTGTCCATTTTTCCGTTCTCTAATGTGTAAATTCTTTTTGTTATGCGTCAGAATCAGAATAAATGTTCTGTAGGGTTTTATTCAATTGTAACTGTTAATACAACGAAATCCACAACCGTTTACACATAGGTAACGATACATGTGGATTTACGTGGGAGGCATATTTAAACAGCCATTTGTGTACATCTTGGAGTCTGCGCTAAGTATAGATATATCGAGAATTTTATCACGGTGTTGTTTACAAAGCGAAAGAAGCACGTCATATTAGAATAACTACTAGTATATCGGCAACATTGAACTTTGTAATAGGGCTTGCCTTGCTGACCATTTTTGAGATTTAAAGGGTTTATTAATCTATTATAATTTAAAGGCATGTAAGGCATAAGAGGGAAACATGTTAGACAAAAAAATGCAATTTATCCCTATGTTCTATATTAAGCCATGTCGACCATGTTGGTTTGCAAGCAGGGACATCGGACACTCAAAAATTTGAAATTTGAAAACAATTCGGAAGAAAACAAAAAATATGAACGCCTAAAAAAATGTTGTTTTACCCCCAAACTCCATTCCAGCCTTCCCTATGTAGTAAGACACCTTGTAGTACAACTTCAGAGAAATCCATATACTTAACACAAGTTATTGTCTAGAAACTACAATAAACAGCTGGGACATGAGCGCATGATACGCCCGTCATATTTTCAAAGAATGAAGTTCAATTACCTCTCAATATCATATTAGAAATTTATGAAAATCAAAAGGGAGCTTTCATCAATAGATATAAATAATTCACCAAAGTTTCATGAGAATTGCTGAAAGTATTTTTGATTTTATGTCCGAAAACTGGAAAATCACACCTTTTTAATAAATAAAACCCCATAATTCGGAAACGTAAAATCAAGAATCTATAAAATTATAAAGGAAGCTTACATCAATAGATATAAACAATTCATCAAAGTTTCATGAGAACTGCTGAAATCATTTCTGAGTTATTGTCCGAAAACGGGAAAATCCCCCTTTTCTATGAATAAATCCCCATAATTCGGAAATTTAAAATCTAAGATTTATACAAGAGTGCACACACTGAATTGTCTTTACTAACCATTGATATTATGTTGATTGTCCTAGATATAAGGCTCTATTACAGCTGTCACATAAACTTAACATTAACCAAGAAAACTACACATTGATCAATGAACCATGAAAATGAGGCCAAGGTCACATGAAACATGCCAGCCATGCATGTACAGCTAACACTTTCCCCATAAAACAAAAATTGTTGACCTAATGCGTAGTTTTAAGAATAACAGACCAAAACACCAAAACTTTAACACTGAGCAATGCATCGTGAAAATGAGGTCAAGGTCAAATAAAATCTGCGCGACTCACATATAGATCATAAAATATTTCCAAACACCAAATATAGTTGACCTATTGCATACTGTATAAGAAAAACAGACCAAAACACAAAAACGTAAACAATCACCACTTAACCATAAAGATGAGGTCAAGGTCAGGTGACACCTGCCAGTTGGACATGTACACCTTACAGTCCATCCATACACCGAATATACTTGACCTATTGCTTATAGTATCTGAGATATGGACTTGACCACCAAAACTTAACCATGAAATGAGGTCAAGGTCAAGTGAAAACTGTCTGACCGGCATGAGAACTTTGCAAGGTACGCACATACCAAATATAGATATCCTATAACTTATAATCAGATAGACTTTAACATTACCAAAAATCTTAACTTTTTTCTAAGTAGTCACTAAACCATGAAAATAAGGTCAAGGACTTTGGACATGCGACTGACGGAAACTTCGTAACATGAGGCATTTATATACAAAGTATGAAACATCCAGGTATTCCACCTTCTAAAATATAATGCTTTTAAGGAGTTAGCTAACGCCGCCGCCGCCGTAGGGTCACTATCTATATGTCGAGCTTTCTGGCCCTTTTATTTACCATTTTGATCATGTTGACTTATTTGTAGATCTTACTTTGCTGTAAATTATTGCAGTTTACAGTTAATCTCTATCTATAATAATATTCGAGATAATAACTAAAAACTTTAAAATGTCTTTAAAATTACAAATTCAGGGTCAGCAACACACCAACGGGTACGTCGGAAAAATTCATGGCAGATAGATCTTGACCTGGTGAACAATTTTACCCTAGTCATATTTGCTCTAAATGCTTCAGTTCAAGAGATAATAAGCCAAAATCTACGTTTTACCACTAAAATCTATTTTCACTTTTTTAGTCATTGTGGTCATCTTGATTGGCGGGCTTGGTCATCGGACACATTTTTAGCCTAGACACCCCAATAATGATTGTGGCCAAGTTTGGTTAAATTTGGGCCAGTATGATCCAGTATAGCTTCAGAGGAGAACATTTTTGTAATAGTTTAAAACAGACGACGTCGGACGCCAAGTGATGAGAAAAGCTCACTTGGTCCTTTAGGCAAGGTGAGCTAAAAGTGAAGATATACATCGTGTGATAAAACATATTAGTTTTGTTTCATTCTGTTGCTAACCAATTCCTGATTTGCGTCGACAAACTCCCACTTGTAGAATTGTCCATGTTTTTTTTAATAAGACCCACACAATACTACTCTTTTCAAAAATAAATGTGCCGGTACATCTCTACATAATCTACAAATAGGTCTACCATATTGGTGGTTTCGTATTCGCGTGCTTGCCCGGTGTATAGAACATTGACGGCAAGCAAAAGCCTTAAAAGTTGCAAGATTTAAATGCTTCTCCGCTAAGCAAGCGATCTTAGATCAAAGACAAGTTGGCTCGAGATCAGAATACTGTGTGCGACAGTTACTTTTTGAACTGGCATGGAAGTCACATTAATTAAGTATCACGTCATAGTGGCCTACATTTTATGATGGCTTGCTTTACTCTTACATCAAGTTATATAATTGTAGGTCATGTACTTTGCATCTTGAGATAAATACTCGGACATAAAACCTAATCAAAGTCAATGAAGTGTTCAATATAGAACGGTACTCTTATAATACACAAGATGCATCTTAACACCAAGATATGACTGTAGGCAACTTAGAAATGAACAACTATATAAAACTAAACCGAAGTCAAAAGAGCTTTACGTCAGAGTGTTTTTTTATAAGGACTAATTCAGCAATATTTCTATTTGGAAAGGGCATAACTCTAAAAGGTAAAAGTGACGCCACTTAAATTAAAAGTCGGTCTGTATTCAGTTGTAATATGCATTGTGTATAAGTTTTCTATTATCTGCTTGAGGTAAACTAAAGTTAGAGAACAGAAACCAATTTTTGGACGTACGGACGCATTTGTAAGAACAAAACTTAACACTCCCCCCTCCGCTAAGGCGGGGGCATACACCCATAAGTACAGGAAAAGCACTCATTCCTAAATAATGTCTTCCGAAAATATTCTATTTTTCTTTGTTTATTGTGGTGCGCTTTTATACACAAAATCCGTTTTAAGTATGCCGATTAATATCAACGTCTAAGAATATGCGAACTTGTTTAAATTTGAACTTGGATTTATATCTGCTTCTACTAAGGTCGATAGGGATAATGTTTTCTAATTGAAAGCCTGTCAGGTCTCATAGTCTCGCCTGGAATGACGGATGAGTGCATGGGTCAGTAGTTTCGAACCCCGCCCGGTCAATACAAAACATTTAGGAGTAATACGCCAAATTAGTCTTCTCGGACTTAAACAATGGGCTCTGATCTTCTGGCCAGGGGGTACTCCTACCATGTGAAATACCACACTAAAGACCCAGCTCATCGTATCGGAATTGTTGAAAGCAGGGCTCGTATTGGTATCAAATTAACTTATGAATAGTTGTTATATTTATCTAAATAATGACCATTTCAGCACATATTTAAATGGTTGTACCATTGGTGTGAAAATTCAGCTTTTAAAAATGTATGTGTTTGAACCAAGCTACCAAGTCTGTAGCCTAATATTTGTGCTTTTTTCACGTTTTTTATTAATGACTTAAATTATGCAGCTGCTGTTGGTTTGCCTTTTTATTTTTAGCATTAAATATATCAAACCTTTTATTAAATACCTCACTAAACGTTTGTTGGATTTTGCCCTTACTGTGAGAAGTAGATGTGTGTATAATATATTTACTTTCCGGTCATTGAACTATAAAGACTACACCTAAATATTTTGGATTCAATCAACCTTGTGAAATGATGTCTATGTCTATGTCGTCTATGCTTTGTGTCGTGTTTAAGATTAAACCTGATTTATAGCGAACCATCTACAGCTAAATCTAAGGGTATTGGCATTCTAATAAGATAATATAATAAGTAAGAACATTTCAAGAAGATTTCATGGATCTATTAAATAGTAAACGTTAGAAGCATATGTAATATAACAGAGACAGTATACAGCATTGATTGGTCTACATCTTCATGTTTCCCCGTCTGGTTAACGCACGGTATCAGCCTATTTCATGTCGCCTTCAGTGACAATCGTATAGCATGCGAGATGAAATCAACGGACTAATGGTGATAGCCGACACTGATCTTATACGTTGCTTATTACAATTGCTCTATATGGTTTGTAAGATCCTAATAATATTTCACAAATATAATAGATCTGATTAAAATGATAAGGACTATGTTTTTTGTATGCATATCTGAGATAAATAAAATAATATGTCACGTTCACTTTACTTTTTACTTATGATTGAAATCATTTTGAAGGTCTGTAAAAATGAATATTTTACAACAAATATCACATAAACGTAACATTATCGATGATCCATGACTGAAGGTACATGACTAAACAATCTCCATGAAAATGAGATGTGCCAATGCAAATACAATTGTATTCCAAATACCATTGACTTATCATAAGAAGTTCCATTTAAACAAACATAAACACAAATTAATACATGAAAACTAAGAACAAGAATGTGTCAACAGTACACGGATGACCCATCCGCACTATCATTTTCTATGTTCAGTGGACCGTGAAAATGGGAGAAAATCTCTAATTTGGCATTAAAATTAGAAAGATGATATCATAGGGCACATGTGTACTAAGTTTCAAGTTGATTGGACTTCAACTTCATCAAAAACTACCTCAACCAAAAACTTTAACCTGAAGCGGGACAGACGGACGCACAGACCTGAAAACATAATGCCCATAAATAGTGCATAAAAAATTCAAATTCAATTATTGAGGGGGAGGGGTCAAATAATCTCCATGGTAATAAGATGTGCAAATGCCAATACAACTGCATTCACAATATCACTGACCTACCACAAGGGGTTCCCCAAAACCATTATCCATGAAAACTAAGCCAAAAAAAATCAGTCAATAAACCATGACTGAAGGGGCGCGGCCAAATAGTCTCCATGGAAATGAAGTGCCAATGCTTTTACAACTGCATACCATTTATGATCATTAAATTACCTGGTTCACCATAAACTAGACCTTATCACAAACTCATACATGGAAACTAGACCTCATCACAAACTTAATACATTGAAACTAAGCAAAAGTTTCAAAGACAATAGACCATAACTGAGGAGACAGGGGCAAATAATCTCCATGGTAATGAGATGTGCCAAAACTAATACAACTGCATACCAAATATCATTGACTTACCACAAGTGGTTCATCATAAACTAGACCTTATCACAATCTAATACATTGTTTATGCCGCCGCCGCCGGAAACAACATATATGTCTCGCTTTTTGACTCAGTCAAGCGAGACAAAAACTAAGCAATGTCCAATGAACCATGAAATTGAGGTCAAGGTCAGATGATACCTGCCAGTCGGACATGTACAGCTTACAATTATTCCACACAGCAAATACAGTTGACCGACTGCTTATAGTATCTCATATATGGAATTGACATCGTAAATTTATCCTTAATCACGTATCCATGAAATGAGATCAAGGTCAGATGAATCCTACCGGACATATATGCAAACCTTACAAAGAACTAATTCACTTACTAGTAGTAGCATGATTCATAATAAGAGGATTTCACTTTTCCAAAAAAAACTAATTTTGATCAAGCAGTCACTAAACCATGGAAATGAGGTAAAAAACAATGAACATATGACAGACGAAAACATAAGGTTTCACGGTCATAAAACTTTCAAGCATGATTTTTGTACTCAGACTCGAAAATCAACCAATCAAATTGCTGGATTTCATGTTTCGAGCATAATTTTTGTGCTCAGAGCACTGAGCAAAGTGTTATGCCTGCAAGGCCAGGTATCTGCGAACAAGGTTTGAAAAGAGAGTGACAAAAGATACCAGAGGGACAGTCAAACTCATAAATCGAAAATAAACTGACAACGCCTGGAAGTGTCCAGGTCCTTTACATTTAAAATATAAAAAAGAAGATGTGGTATGATTGACAATGAGACAACTGTCCACAAGAGACCAAAATGACACAGACATTAACAACTATCGGTCACCGTACGGCCTTCAACAAAGAGCAAAGCCCATACCGCATAGTCAGCTATAAAAGGCCCCGATAAGACAATGTAAAACAATTCAAACGAGAAAACAAACGGCCTTATTTATATAAAAAAAATGAACGAAAAACAAATATGTAACACATAAACAAACGACAACCACTGAATTACAGGCTCCTGACTTGGGACAGGCACATACTTAAATAATGTGGCGGGGTTAAACACGTTAGCGGGATCCAAACCCTCCCCCTAACCTGGGACAGTGGTATACAGTACAACATAAGAACGAACTATAAAAATCAGTTGAAAAAGGCTTAACTCATCAGATGGACAAAAATACAAGTGGACGTGGCCGGGTACTTGTTACAGTACATCCCGACAAATAAAAAGACACTAGGAACAGATCTGAGAGTACTCGCAGTTATCTGACAGCTAGTTCAAAGCCACTAACAACTAATAGAACAAATCATGCATCTAAGACTAAACTATCAATCCGTACACATCCAACATCCAATGGATTTATTGTAAAGACGTCATAAACAGCCAGAGATAAACATGACATTGTGCAATGCCAAGTTACAGGTATCGACAGATTGTAGATCCATGAATGTGTTTATGTATATAACATACTAGTAACATTTAGTTTGCTTTTAATTTACTGATAACAAAATCAATATTTATACCAATAAAATAATATTCAATGATCTTATTACAGTGTTGAATTGGTAACCTTTTAGAATAAGTTTATTTAAAGAAGCGTTACGTTGACATGGATCATTTCGAAATTTCCGAGCACGGTTAACAACATGTCCGTTATAAAGAGGATGTGCTATCCCGTTTGAAATAAGTTTTCTACAAGTACAACCAAACTTTTAAACCAAATCTTTATATCTATGGAAACATTTAGTAAAGGTTTTAAGTAATTTATGGTAGCTTTGCACAAACAGTTTACACCGCCGTCGTTGCTGGATTGTGATACCGAAGTCTTGCATTCTACAACTTTCGCGAAAGGCGAGACAAACACTAGTTTAATCGACAGTAAGCTTAAAGCTGTTGTACGTAATGTCCTGTCCTTTTATATTGTTGCCGACCTGCATGTGTTGAAGTTAATATCTAAAACTGAATCACTTATGTCAATCAACAATTTTCGTGGGTCATGATTATGGTTAATATAATGGCGTCCAGTGAGGTACTTGAAAAAATAAATAAATAAACGGTTTTTGACCATTACAGTAAATCTTCCAAAATGACACAACCTTTGGAAATATTCCATTTTATCTCGTTGCAGTAAGCTTACAAAAGATTATATTAAGTATGATGGATGTATCCGTAAGCTGTCATTCTTCCCAGCTTTCAGCTGTTAGCAACAGTCACCAAATCTCTTCCTAATCCAGATTATTTCTTTCGACATTGCTATAGGACTTACTAGTTTGCAAATATTCGGATTCAGGGGAACATACAAGAGGTTATCATGTTATCCTAACTTGATATTTGCCAGGCAGTTCAATAAAAAAAATAGTTTTAATATGCCACCTTAATAAGGTTAACATTAATAGATTGTATTTTGCAGCACTTGTAGACAAGTCATGAATCTGATGTTCAGTGGTTGTCGTCTGTTTATGTGGTTCATACGTGTTTCTCGTTTCTCGGTTTTTATATAGACAAGACCGTTGGTTTTCCCGTTTGAATGGTTTAACACTGTTGAAGACCGTACCTTGACCTATAATAGTTTAGTTTATAAATTGTGACTTGGATGGAGAGTTGTCTCATTGGCACTCATACCACATCTTCATATATCTATATCTACTCGTGATAGCAAATGCTAAGAATAATGTTGCATACTTGACACCATCTTTTAATTTCTCATTTACACAAGTATTAGTCTTTCAAAAAGGGCTAGTCGTCTCTTAGCGGATGACAATGGAAAGTGCTCTCGCTTTGTAGATTAATCCATTTGCTAGAATAGCCACGTGCATCAATCAACAATTTTTACCACACACGAGGTTACACGTTATGAAGTAGTATATCGTTTAACGTTGTTGTTTACGAAACTCCAGAAGATTCGGCTATTTATAGATAAAAGTTACCTGTGTACCAGTATCATGAATATGCATGATTAATGACCAGGGAAAATCTAATTGCTAAAATAGAGAGGACAAATCCGATACTCTACGGGATTGAAGGAAATTTACTAGGTTTGGATTGTCCTAACCAATCAATGAACTTTGATTATTCAAGTCTCGTAATATCTTCCAATCAGGTAGTAAGAAGCATTCACGCACTGACTGTCCATCGTTCAATTCTTAATATCGTCTCTAAAAAAAGTGTCCCCTCGACTTGAATATAATATAAGCAATTATTTTGCGGCTACTCTTTGACAGTGCGTTGGGAAATGGTTATCGATGGTTAACGCCAGTTAATATATGTTCTACGATTTGGTTTAGTTTTGAATTTTTCTTCTAATTCATCTTTGGAACACCATCTTTCCTTCAGGAACATGAACTTATCTATCAGCAAGGAAGACAACATACGCTAAGATGTCTCGACGTGTAATAATTGCTGAATTAGATGTGGAAAGTCTTAAAGATCACGGATTTTCTTATAAACTTAACATCATAATTAATGAATATAAGGTCAATGTCATTAAAACACAGCATTCCATAAACCAAGCTAGATGCTTATTGTATGATAAAAACACATGAAAACTATGTATTTACCTGTGAAACATAAAAATTACCATGAAATTGAGGTAAATATGAAATGATTCCTGTCAGACAAAATAACTTACATAAAATTATTCCGTAATCAAAATATATTGATCTACTGCTTACAGTATCTGAGAAATCGACCTTATCACATAAAGTTATCGCCGATCGATTAACTATTATGATGAGGAAAGGTCAGATAAACCCTGACAGTCAAACATGCACACTTTACAATCTTTTAATACAAATGTACTTCAAATGCAGTTGACCTACAATATATTCAAAGCATCTTAGAAACAGACCTAATCACGAAAATTTAACATTGACCAATAAGCCAGGAATATAAGGTTAATCTCATACTGACATGCACAAATAGCAATCATTCCATACACCGTGAACCATGATATTAAGGTTAAGGTCAGTTGAACTCTGCCAGACAGACTTCTACATTTAAATTTAACATAAACCAAATAAAGTTGACCTACTGTTTGTACTAGTGTCTAAGAAACAAACCGATAACGCAATCTTGAGATTGACCAACAAATAATGACGATGAGGTGAAGGTCAGATGGGTCCTGCCAGATGACATATAAGTTCCAGTCATACGATACATAAAATATAGTTGAGAACAGACTTGAAACATTTGAGAAAAGGTACTTAAATCTTTTTCACAGATTCATGAAATGTTCTAATGGCCAGGTGACCATGTCTGACGGACATGTTTACCTTAATTGCAATGATTCTCTATACAAAATAAAGTTGTCCTAATACTCATAACTGAAGAAAACAATCACTTTTACAAAAATATTTTTTCTTAACAGTCGCTGAACATTTAAAATTTGGCCATGGACAATAGACATATTCCAGTCTAAACTTGAACTTCGTATTATGAAGCATCTGTTTATAAGATATGAAGTATACAGGTCTCTAACATCTGAAATATAACGGGTTTTTTATATAAGGAACTAACGCCGTCATCTAAAAATCCAGACTATGGTTTGTATTCTGCGACAAATAAGACAAAAACCTAGGTATCGTACTTCTTTAATAACCAGGAACAGTACCAGCCGTGTAGGTCAATGCGGAATTAAGTAAACAATATGTATCCATTAATTAACACATGACATTAATTGGATTTATTTATTCGTTGTCGCTTACAAGTTTCGGTGCCAGATACAGAAATTCCATTAGAAGTGAGGCAATTGACTGCCTCAGTGGATGCACAAAAAAGAGGGCGATCCCTGCCCACCCCCGCCTCTAGAGTTTTTTTTAATGATTTTTATTCAGAAAAGTGCTCCCATACAGGTTCGGTCTAGTGTGAACAGGACATTTCTGTTAATGCAATATGTTGTAGAATGAGTTTTGAAAAGCTCCTTCATACCTAAAACACGTTTTGATTTGCTAGTATGATCGATGCAAATCTAATACTAAAAATAATGTGAGATTGCAGCAAAACATGTGAAATACTTGAATTAATCTTTACTCAAGTTGTACAAGGATTGACATTTCGAATCTCCATTTATCAGAAACAGTTCGACCTTGTCTGGATAAAGGTAACTATCCACATTTCGTTTTTTTTATGTTCAAATTTGAAAACAAGAACAACGAAAGATTTTGATTCTTTAAAACTGTAAACACTCTCTTTTAAAATGTACTCATGTTGTGGTTTTTCAAAAAACATGTTTCACCAAAGTTATTGTTGTGTATTTCCAAACAAAGCCGGTGGTTGTCGTTTGATGGTGTCTGCCACAACTGTTTCTCGTATTTTATATTAGATAAATCCTCAAAAAACGTCAAGGTCAAATTTGCCTGTAGAAGTTGCAACCTTAGTTATCGTAAAATTACAATATTGTGACATAAAAAGACGTAAATCTTAAATTCATTTCACATACAAGCCTTTCTCTTAAAACTCTTTAAATCTTTACGGAATTTCGTATGAAGCTTAATGTGTACTCGTATATTTGATCTTATAACGTATTGTTTAAGAGTAAGGATTACTACAAACTACAGCGTTTGGTAGATTATAGAATTGAGGTAACCTTTACAACAATCGTTTTAAAGGACATTGTTAACCAAACTCAAAAAGTAAAAGGAATAAAACCATCTTTTTTTATTCGGATTATATGTAAGTGTTGTCTTAAATGAAAAATCGCCCTGGGTATGCATGAAATCCATTTTGGGGAGTGACATACAGAAGTTGCACATGTCAGTCCGAACCATCTAAATATAGGTATTCGGTACACAGAATGTGCTATATATATGGAGGTGAAAACGCATCATATAGGAAGCTATTTTGAGGCTGGGTACAATGATATCGCTTGCTCTGATTCGTACTAAGAGGCATGTGAAGAAAATTTCACGTAAACTTTTTTGTGTACAAATATTTGAATATTCAGGAAACATATTAGTGATGAATGTGAAAAGGCATCAGAAGGTTTAGCATGGTCAATTGTATTAAATATCAATTTCCATGTAAACTCTAATTAGTAGATAATGAGAACTGAAATATCATGTGACCCACGGACAGACGAGGTTAAATGTCATACCACTCGTTTGTATCTGGATATAAAAAGAAGTTTAAAAAAAAAATGAAAAAAGATGTCCAATAAAGACAAATCCTGATCTAGCAAACAGGACACAGAAAACTAAATATCGAGCAATACAAACCCAAAGAAAAACGGTGAACTTCAGTGCTCTGCAAAGTATAAGTAGTTCATGCTTAACTAGAAGCATTCATTGATTTTTCAATCATGATAAGCAAAAATCTGTTGACATAATGTCGGAGGATGAGATTGTTCTTAAGATTTATGGATAATACCCATGGTCACGTATGATAAAAAATTCCATTAAAATCATCCCGTTCATGGTGCCGTAAACCTACGTCTTTGATATTATTCTTTCATTTCGAGTGCAATAGGATAATCGCGGCCAACATCATCAAATCAATTATTCATCAGAGGACATTATCTCTTTTGTAGTACATTATGTCGGAGAATATTGCTAGTGTCTCATTATACTTCTCGGAGAAGTCCCTCTATGACTTCTCCATACAACGATCCAGCAGATGAAGTGAGGCACAGTCTTTTCCAATGTGAATGCCACTGTACGTTGAACTGTTCATTAAAAGTAACAAGTATGCTATCAATTAAAACAATCAGGCATCTTTCTGTTTGAATCAAAGTAATTTTATACAAAATATAACTCATCCATTCCTGTAGAAAGGCATTTGTATCTTCCATAGTCAGTATTTTTTTTTTATGAAACAAGGTCTTAAAATTAGAAATATTTGTGTAAAACGATTATAAGTCAAAAAGGGGTGAAAACAAATGTTTATATACGATTTTATGAGAAGAGGGACTTATCAGACTTTGTTTACCCTTCTTGGAGTACATAGTCTCTTGGACCAGAAGGCAATCCCTAATATCAATCATGTAATAAATGTTAAAAATTATATAACAGTGAAGTCTTCCTTTATAGAAGTTGACAATTTAAAGATAGCAAACATATATTCGGACTCTTTGTTCTACAAATGATACTCCTTAGTGAGCTGCTCATTTCTGATTCTGCTTATAAGTGGTGTGAATACTTTCACAAGAAAACTAAGAAAGCTTGGAAAGTGACATACACCTTGTTTCTAAAGATATAATACATTCCAGAGAAATGAAGTCTTGTTACGGATCTTTGAAGATGTGATTAATGAATAAAATATCTATACAGCTGTTTGTGAATAGAGTGCCAGATGCAGGTAACTTGAGCAAAAGTAACAAGTATCCGAATAATTGACTAGCAAAGACCCTCATTTTCTTTGCTGTAAAATGGTTAAATGAGTGAATGATTTATATGCTATGAACTGACATTTGACATATCACACTTTCCAAAATACAAATAGAAGCTACTAGTATATACATTACAATTTAAATTTCTGGTTCCCAAAATATATAAACCAAAAAATACCTTCCTGAAATTCTTACTTACAAAACAGAGATGATTATTCTAACAAAGGAAGATACATTATAACATTTAGTTTCAGCAAATATCAGTATATCACACTGCATTACTTTGATTAGGCTGGCAGTTTAATTATTATTTTGATACAATATCTTTTAAGCTACATTTTTGTAAGTAAACTGTTTGAAAAGGCTATTTTTAATGAAATAGTACACAATTTTGTTTAGCCCCTCCCCGATGCAAGATTTCCTCGCTTTGTTAAAGATCAGCTGGTGGCCTTCTGCTGTTTTCTCTCCTTAAGGCTGGTTGTCTCTTTAACACATCCCCCCTTTAATGCATTCCCCATTCCCATTCTCAATTCGTTTTTATTGATTTCTGTTATCTTTAATAGGTAAAATTAATAAAATGACTTTTTTTTTATTTTTAAAGAAATTTTGTAAACTTTCCTGGTTACAATGGAGAATATTTAATTCATCACTGCAACTTGGCCAAGTTTCCAAATCATGCAGGTCTTATGTGTTCCTACTGCTAACACCTTCCTGATTTAGTCAATGTACCTTCAGAATAAGTCACATTACTAAAGTAACTAATCATTAAAATATATTTAAGATGACAGAGCTTGAATATTGTTTATTGAATGTATGCTGCAATTTCTATTTCTATTCTTATAGAAATTCATAACATAAAGCATTTTATTGAAAGCACAGTTTTATTTTGACACTATTAACCTGAATGTTTTCTTAATCATATCACCCAATTTAAAAGAAACTTTTTTCTAAAATTCAATGGGCTATTAACCTTGATTTCTGATGCATTTGATAGCATGTGCAATTGACAAGTATTTATAAAACTTTACATTTCAGAATATTTCATTATAATCTGTGAAGATTAAAAAGATTTTGGTAAAATATGACATGTCCTCTTTTGTCACCAATTATAGGTTGCAATTCTGTAAATATAGATAATGCAATTTCCTATAGTATCTTCTTATACAACCTAAACATGGCACTTTTACTATGAAATTTTGTAATGAATAATCTCCTCATATGGATAGTCCATATCATGACATATGCACTACTATTATTTTTTTCTCAAGGTCAAAACATAGGGCTGTGCCACATATTTAAAACATGTCTATTCCTCAAACTTGTAAGAGTTTAAACTTATACTAAAATTCTGTACTACATCTCCTTTAACTTTAAGTCTTCCTCCCAATTCAATTCAACCGCTATGAATGTGCATTTATACTGGTGTAATTCCCAAGGTGTGTTTCTATGAGATGAAATATGGAGATCATGTCTGGAGCTAGTACGTCATCAAAACAAATATCTATGACATTTAAATATCTCCCGAAAAGAGGCATGGTTTAAGAAACAGTTGTACAAAGTACAACCTTCAGATTGGATTTATATTGTTTTACAAATAGAGGAAACAAACAAAAAACAAAAATAACAAACTCTTAACAATGCCCTTGCATTAAAATTTCATTCATATTTGTGTGTAATTAATGAATATAACATTCACATTATTGATTTTTTAACTTACAATATTGTAAACATTCAAAGTAAATGCTTTTCAAAACTGTGTCAAAGTTGACAACAAAAAGTAATGAATGCACAAACTTATATGTATTAGTAAATAAAATGTTCATAATTCTCTTAAAGAGATACACCACAATGTATATAGGTTAAACAAGATCTTTTCTGTGAAAAATTTAGCCAGTAATTTTGTTATCAGCATATGACAATCTTAGATAATCAAAAATCATTATTTCATCTTGACTTTTCCATAATAAACCCCCTTCTTAAGCTTCAATCTACTTTATCCTAGAGAAATTGGTAATTATTTATGCCCCCGACATATACAACAAGCATGTTACTTTTGATCACCCTTCTGTCTACCTTTTTTCTTCCATCCATCCATCCCAATTTCATCTCTGCAATCTGAACTTAAATTTGTCTCATTAAACTTTTATGGAACTTATACACAATGCCAAAAACAACACACAGACAGTGTTTAAACTTTAGTTGTGAGTCATTTACCTTTTCAGAGTTATGACTCTATTTGACTTCGAAAATTGCAAAGCTTGATCAGGGGTATTCATATCTAGACACATTCTTCTTTTTTTTTTTAAATAAATTTAATTGGTAAATTGTGTAAATCTTTTCTTATAAGCTATATGTAATATTGTACTTTTAAAGAAATAGCATCAAAGAAGTGCATATTCTTTTAAAACAAATTAGATAACAATATGGAACACAAATGTGGACCATTGGGACATTCTTTTATCCCTTTACTTTAGCTGCTTCATAGAATAGTTAGAATCAAAGGTACCAGGATTATAATTTAGTAAGCCAAATACATATTGTTTTGTCTGACAGAGAATTGAAATTAAATCCAACATGAAGTCAGAAACTGAATGATGAAAATAATTCAATTGAGGCTTTACTAAAACAATTTTTAGAAAGGGTATTGAATGTTTTATTTCCTTGAAACTTATTATCTTGAAGTAGATATTAACTAATCGCCCAGTCATGTTAATTTAGAGACAATATTATCCTACTCTTTTTGTAAAGTGGGTTAAAAATGAGGACATTGAAGCAGAGGCTCAATATTTTTCAATGCTTTACAGCATTATTTATCTACAGAATTATACACAAAAAATATCATTACTCTTGTTTCTTTCACTCAATGAGGAACAAACAAATATAAGAATGTTATCACTTTTAAATCTATTAGATTCCAGTACACTTGAAGCATTGTGTCCCGTCTTTCTTCAAGTCAATTTTTGTGTAAAATATAATCCCTTCTAAACAGAAAATCTTTTAAATTATTTTCCTCTTTTTCAATCAATTGAAAAACTATCATATGGAAAATAATTAATATTCATTTTCTGTTCCCTGATATTATTTTTACACAAAAACAACTTGAAGAACTGAACAATCTAAAATTAAGTTCAAGCAGCTGCTACTTTTACTTTTTTTTTATCTAGTAAAATTTAATTGAAGTTGGTCATTTACTTAGAGGTCTATATTTGTACACTGCGTCCAAAAGTACTGTTGTGAGAATATAACTGCATCAGGTTTGCAATGTCAGATAATTTTTACAAAAAAATCTTTTACAGGTTATCTTATTTAATCAGTCACTGAATGCATTTTATAGTCAGTAGTCACAGTCCAATATGAAAAGGTGTAAAAAGGTGAAAAGGTAACTTATAAAAAGTTAGAAACAGCACATTTCAAATTTGTTTTGTAAAAAAACATAAATCTCACTCATTAATTAAATTGAAATTAAATACTAAATTATAAGTAAAGAAAGTATTGTCACTATGCTTGTGAATGTATATTTTATTACTTATCATTTGGTGCAGCAAACTATGCATAAGCTACACTGCATATTTGACAGTTAATGTCTACTTTTTTGACTTATCTGAAACTCTCCTCATATTGAGATTCAAAGTGTCCATGCACATTGTTGGTTATCCTCATGAGGAAGGCTCATAACCAAATATTGTAAAAGTTGCATTATTGTGTGATAAAAAAATCTAAAAAAATGAACTTGATGAAGTTTTAATTTCCATTGTGACTTATGTTTCAAAAAGTTTAATAGGAGGAGGGTTGAGACTGTATGAACTCTGCAACAGTTTCATGTGCCTGTCACAAGTCAAGAACCTAATCAGTTGATGTCATATGTCATATCTTAATGTTTAGTTATTTGAGAATATGATTTTAATGGCAGATCTTTGATTGTTTCTATTTAATTTTTACCCAGCTTTTATAAATATTAGATGGTTTAAAGATTGGCATATTGTGTAGACACCTGTCTATTTTTGAAGACTGTATATTGCCTTCTACATATTTTTTCTATTATTTCAGCTGTTTGGTTGATGTCTCACTGATGCCTCTTAAACATCTCCTTTTATTCAAACACTATCATTAAGATATCATAAAGCTTTCCAGATGTCATTTTATTTCACAGTATAAGAACAAGAGTGCACACGCTGAAATGTCTCGCCTTCTATACTAATCATTGATATTATGTTGATAGTCCTAAGTAAAAAGCTAAGCTTTATAACAACTGTACCATAAACTTAACATTAACCAAGATAACTAAACAAAGACCAATGAACCTTGAAAATGAGGTCAAGGTCAGATGAACCATGCCAGGCAGACATGTACAGCTAACAATGCTTCTATACAACATATATAGTTGACCTATTACTTATAGTTTAAGAAAAATAGACCAAAACACAAAAACTTAACACTGTGCAATGAACCGTGAAAATGAGGTTACCGTCAAATAAAACCTGCGCGACTGACATAAAGATCATAAAATATTTCCATACACCAAATATAGTTGACCTACATGACCTATGGCATATAGTATTAGATAAAAAGACCAAAACTCAAAAACTTAACTTTGACCACTGAACCATGAAAATGAGGTCAAGGTCACATGACATCTGCCCGCTAGACATGTACACCTTACAATCATTCCATACAACAAATATAGTAGACCTATTGCATATAGTATGAGAACAACAGACCAAAACACAAAAATTTAACTATAACCACTGAACCATGAAAATGAGGTCAAGGTCAGATGACACCTGCCAGTTGGACATGTACACCTTACAGTCCTTCCATACACCGAATATACTAGCCCTATTGCTTATAGTATCTGAGATATGGACTTGACCACCAAAACTTAACCTTGTTCACTGATCCATGAAATGAGGTCGAGGTCAAGTGAAAACTGTCTGACAGACATGAGGACCTTGCAAGGTACGCACATATCAAATATAGTTATCCTATTACTTATAATAAGAGAGAATTCAACATTACAAAAAATTTGAACTTTTTTTTCAAGTGGTCACTGAACCATGAAAATGAGGTCAAGGACATTGGACATGTGACTGACGGAAACTTCGTAACATGAGGCATCTATATACAAAGTATGAAGCATCCAGGTCTTCCACCTTCTAAAATATAAAGCTTTTAAGAAGTTAGCTAACGCCGCCGCCGTAGCCGCCGCCGGATCACTATCCCTATGTCGAGCTTTCTGCAACAAAAGTTGCAGGCTCGACAAAAATGAATCTATTCCCATGAATAAAAGTTTAAAGAAGATTTAAGTCTTGGTGACCATCTTGATTGATATCAATGAAATATTTCTGCAATCAATGCTTACAAAATGTTAAGTTGTCCTTACTTCAAATTATTAAATGAACAGGCCCTTTTGAACAGTAGAGAACTTTCACAACTTTTGTCTACTTTAGAATCGGCCATCAAACATTTTATCATATATGTCCTTAGGCAAAACACTGTGTATCTTCCTCAATTTATACTATAGAATTATGAAATTATGAAATAGATAATGTTAGTGATTCATTTGATACTTTTCACCATTTATAACCATTTATGAAATATATATAAATTATTCGTCTACATATCAAAACTTTAAACAAACTGATCTAATATACTAGTCATAATACACAAGCATTACATTTTTGTGGAGCACAGTTGTTTGCTTACGAAAATGTAGTGCTCCTGCAAGAAACATGACAAACATAACATATTTTCAGTATTTATTTTTGTACAACAATGCTGATAATAGTACACAATTATATTTTACAAATAACTTTTTAAAAACAGTTACAAGTATATTTTCATGAACTGATCCAAGTAAGTTTTGGTAACTAGGTTATTTAGGTACTCTTTTTTCCACCATATCAATTAGTTCAATAATATTGTATTTGTTGCAATGACAACTAATATGAATTAGGTTAACAAAAATTTCACCCGTGATTTTAACTTTTTTTGGTAAAATTGATACGTAGCTGCATTTTAATTCTAACATTGATATTGTTATATTTTAACAAATCTTAAAAAAACCTCTTATTCTTATCTATTGATTCAATTTTCAAAATATATTCAATCTAACAAACTGACATTTCAGTAATGGACTGAGGCAAAGGGACTAATGCTTACAAAGCAAATGTACATTGGTTACCAATTTTCATAAATTTTCACAACAGCAAACAATTCTGGATGTGTTTTCCCTTAATATAGGACACTATTTTATATTGTGAAGCAAGTCTTTTGTTGAACAGAGAGAGTTTTTTTTAATTTGTCAATCAGTTAAAATTACTTAATACACCTATATATCAGTTTTGTTAAGATCCTATCATAAGATGGGATTTCTCAAAATTTGTGATTTTTTTTTAACAACAAAACTGAGTTATATTTTAAAAAATCAGTGAGCTGAATAATATGCCTATCTATATATGAAGCACAACGGTGCAATATTTCATTGGTCTCTGACTCATACTTTTTGAGCTTCTGGAGGCTCTATATATACAAACAGTAGAGTAAACTGTTTACAGTGAAAATATAAGATCAAACATGAAGTTGAAAGCATTGTCTTTGAATGCTCACAGTAGTTGGAGAAAAGATGGTCAGACTTATTGTCTTTGGGAATTAAACATGATGAAAAAATATTAATCAATCAGATGCTTTAAACCAGATTACAACAAAATGTATATTTACAACAAAGTCTCATGTTTATGTTAAAAAGATGTATTAAATGATTGACACATATAAATTGGTAGCAAAATTTAATTTTGACTTCCCTATGACTACTTTTTATTTAACCATTAAAGTAAAATAATCTGTTGTCAATTTGATAGATTTAAAAGCTATGGCCTGAACTACAGACCCTTAATTTACTTCTTTACACTTTTTTTTTTAAAAACAATGAACTAAAAAATAGACTTTAAGGACCCTATGTTCATAATTTTCTAAATATAACAATTAAGCATTAGATGATTCATGACAACTACAATTCTAATTTCCCAGTAGTTTCAAACAAGATGATTATTAATTAGCTACCTTATGGATGAAGAGGTGTGGGCAATATCTCACATTAGGACCAGAAGAGGTTAACCCTTAATGATTCAGTCAATTTCTAGTTAAAAAAATTAATGTCCATTACGGTACATGATTGCAGATTAAACCGTTAAAAATAAAATAAATCATTTTCATAATGAATACAAATAATAGCTGAGATCTATTTTATGATTGCGTTTTTAAGTGTTATTTCAATTCCTAATCTGTAAAACTATACAATTCAAATTATTATGCAATAAAAAACAGTTAGACAATTTTTAAACTTGACAAAAAAATTTAAAAAGTTAACATGTTTAGGAATAGATTAAAATCAAACATTATAACATTGATTCATTCTGTGGGTGGTGGAGGGCCTGGTGGCAGAGGGGGTGGTGCTATATCTGGCAGTGGTGGCTGCACCATTGGAGGAGGAGGAGGCACCATTGGTGGAGGTGGCACCATGGATTGAGCCATATACATATGATTCCAATCCATGGGTGATTGATATGCATTTCCATCGTACATCTGACCTGGTGGAGTTTGTTGGAATTGCTGGTACGATGCCATTGTGTATCCAGCATTTCCTGCAAAAGTATAATCACCACCAGGTTGAGGTTGATAATAAGACATTGGCAATGATGTCATTCCCTGTGCATCATAAGCTTGTGACATTTCTGATGTCATCATTCCTTGTGATGATGCATAATAAGGTTCAGATACCTGTGATGTCATCATTCCTTGTGATGATGCATAATAAGGTTCAGATACCTGTGATGTCATCATTCCTTGTGATGTATAAAAAGGTTCAGATACCTGTGATGTCATCATTCCTTGTGATGCATAATAAGGTTCAGATACCTGTGATGTCATCATTCCTTGTGATGATGCATAATAAGATTCAGATACCTGTGATGTCATCATTCCTTGTGTAGTCTGATAAATATCATTTTGTGGAGTTAGCACCTGCTTGTCAGTGCTCTGTGCTGATGTTGTTTTTACATTTTGTACAGCACATTTCTGACTTTTTGACTTAGCAGTGGTATTTGACCCTGACGATTTAACAGACGTTGCACTCAAGTCTGAAGATGTTGTTGCCTGTGTCTTTCCATTGATCATACCGTATGCATCATATCTCTGTTTTTTGGTACTCTGTTTTTTAGGTTGATGTTTACCTGAGGATTTATTTCCTGTCTGCTCCTGTAGTTTTTGTTGTTGCTGCTCTACTGTATCCTGTAACTGTCAATAGAAAACAACTTTTGTGAAAATTGAATTATTTTTGGAGGTTTCAAATTGGGGGAAAAAACACAACTTATATTCCCTAGCTGTTTCTGGAATAAATACTGACTCAACTCATTTAAAATCTTTAATATTTTGTATTGTTTCTTGATTTTACTATAAAATTGTATAGCAAGTAAACACAAGTGTGGATTTCTGCCTGATATATGTTGATATTATATGAAATCTACATGCTTAAATACATTTATGGTGCATTATCAGCATGCACATCTAGCATAGGTTTATACTGAAGAAGATGCTAGGGACCATCTAATTGTGAATTCGAGATGATGAACAGCCATTTAAATTCCCCAAAAGGGCCAACAGTGAAAAACCCTCATGGGTAGCCAAGGTTGTTAAACACCCAAAAGTGGTAACAGCCATTATAATTTTCTTCTTAAATAGTTTATTTTCAAATGCAAGAAGGGTCTTTGTGTCAGGAAATAATACATAAAACCTGTTCTTTTCTATGAAACGCACATTGTCACTTCTGTGAATAAATTTGTAAATTGATATTCAGGGACAGGTCAAATCAACTGTAAGAAATAATACTGACCTCTATGAATGCTTTTTCATTTTCCCCCCTTAAGGTGGTACCTAACACCTGAACTAAAATTAATTTGGCTCGTTTAATTTTCTTAAAATTTTGACAAAGTATTTACTTTGACCCTTTGACAAAAATATAAAAAAAATCCAAAAAATTGAACCAACCGTTTAATCAGAAAAAATACACTGGTTATATAGCAGTTTGACAAACACTCATTTTGATCATTGAGAAGCTTAATATTCCCTTTAAAACACGTCATTAAAACGTTCTGTTGATTTTACAGAGTTATCTCCCTGTAGTGTTAGGTACCACCTTAAGGTACAACTAGAGTAAAAGAATACAGGAAAAACTGATTCAAATAATACAACCAATACTTACCTCTTTTAATATTTTTCTTCTGAAATTGCATTGGCAGATCTAGATGGTCCTGGGGTATATTTTAAATACGGAGATTCCAGGACAAGCTTAATCAAATGTGAGAAGTTGAGAACCAGTGCTCAACTATTTGGATGTTTTTCAGTTGATATAACATTACAGGTGGAATAGAGGTTAGAACCAGTGCTCAGTTCTTTTGATGTTTAAAGCTTGCATTTTATGACAAGCTGAATCAAAGGTTTGAACCAGTACTTCTTTTGTTTGATATTTATAAAATCTCATATCTATGGACAAGCTGAATCTGTATATGAATATGTTTCAATTGATATTTCAGGGCAAAATCCTTTCTAACCTCTTTGAAAATGTGTTTTCAAATTGACATTCCAGTAGGGCCTGGGTCAGGCATTAGAACTACAACTCACCTCTTAAGACATGTTTTTGAGTTGATATTCCAGAAGGGCCTGGGTCAGGGCATTAGAACTACAACTCACCTCTTAGGACATGTTTTTGAGTTGATATTACAGGAGGGCTTGAGTCATGGCATTAGAACTACAACTCACCTCTTTAGATATGTTTTTGAGTTGATATTCCAGGAGGGCTTGAGTCAGGGCATTAGACACCTGTAATGCCATTGCAGCCTCATCCTCTGAACTGATCATAGATTTGGACTGCAACAGAAATCATTATTTAAAGTTTGTATACTTGACAGTGTTATTTGATTATTCATTTCTTTAAAAAATTTCAAAGCATTGGTTATTTTATTTGTTGTTGAAGAATACTTTGACAAGGAACTGACAATTAAAAAAAGTCATTGTTCAATCAGATAGGCAAGACTATGACACCTATTATGAATAAGAAATTAGACTACTTACCGTATTTGTCATCACATAAGCAACATGACGGGTGCCACATGTGGAGCAGGATCTGTTTACCCTTACAAGCTGAGATCACCTCTAGTTTTTGGTGGGGTTCCTGTTGCTTTAGTTTTCTATGTTGTGTCATGTGTACTATTGTTTGTCTGTTTGTCTTTTTCATTTTTAACCATGGCGTTGTCAGTTTATTTTAGATTTATGAGTTTGACTGTCCCTCTGGTATCTTTTGTCCCTCTTTTATGTATTGATTTGTATCACAGACAGAACTGTAGGGAAAACTTTCTATATTTATAACCACTTTTCCCTACTACAACATGCAAACCATTCTAAGAAATCATAAACATCAACCAAAGTTCATTACATAAGTCAACTTGTGTTTTACATTATGAATTTGTAAATAATAAACAGATATTTTTCACTCACAGACTTTTTTTAACATCATAAGTTGTTCGTGTTGTTTATTCTTTAGTTTTCTATGTTGTGTCACGTGTACTATTGTTTGTCTGTTTGTCCTTTTCATTTTTAGCCATGGCTTTGTCAGTTTATTTTCGATTAATGAGTTTGACTGTCCCTCTGGTATCTTTCGTCCCTCTTTTTGTACTTACCAAAGTAGACATTAGTTCTTGTACTTGTGGTGGCAGGTTCAGCTCATCTGTTCCTTTCGGCTGAAAGAAATCAAAGTTCATCATTAATTCCATAAGGAGAGTTTCTTAACTTGTCATTTTTCTTAACAAATCTATGAATTGCTCTCCACGACAACATTATAACGCAAGGGAAAAGGTATGGAGGTACATTTATTAATGGTGTTACACCACTAATTAGGGCCTGGCCAGAAAGCACATACCAGAAAGTAGTACATATTCAACACAAAATAGTTCCTACGCATGAGTTTAACTTCTAAACATGTAGAATATTTATGTTTTTTTTGGTATCAAATGAGAGCTGAATGACTGGTGATCATTGTAGAACACTTTATGACTTATAGTTTTAGATATTTAAAAAAACTGCACCCAATTTTAAAAAGAGGATATATATATTTTGCCTGTTTGTCAGATCTGAAGTACCTGTTTTGGTATATCCGAAGTTCCAGGAACCAGTTCTTTCTTGTATGCCATTAAAGGTATGTTGATTTTTTTTAGTACAAGACACCACAAAGTGTAGCTTTGACATGCAATGAATGTCACTTTATTTGAACTTAAAATGAAAGTGCTGTGTCTGTTTTAAATTGAGGAATTCAACATAGAAAGCAATGAGGCCATGAATTAGAAGTGTACTTCCTAATTATCTTTAATGACTGACAAAAAATAGCTGATCTACAAGATATTCTGTCTGTATGCATTTATACATCATGCATCGTGTTAAAAACATAGGTTAAACTGACAAGGAATAACATAACTCTACTAGCTGTATTTCTATAAGCCTAGGTGACAGCATGGTCTAGATGTTTAACAATGGTGAAGACCCAGTTGCCAATATATCTCAGAAGCATGGGGTCAAATCCCATTTTGTGAAGAAAAATGTTTTGAAAATCTAACATTGCTTGGCAGTTTGTTTTTTTTGGGTTTTTTTTTATATAAAAACCTGCATTATAACTATCTAATTGAGATTTTATTACCAAATGTAGCAGGTCATATTTAATTTTATACATCACTCAAGTTAGGGTAAATATTACTCGAGAAAGTATACAAATTATCATAGTAAGATAATGTGCCTTAAGGGTAAAGAAATTGACACATGTGATAAATTGGTTTCACTATGTTTAACTACTGTCCCTACTTTAAAAATTCTTTACAGTAAAAATCCTTCATAGAAAAGATGTACCTTAACTCATAATGTCAAGGTTCAACTGGTTAAAACAAAGCAATTAGTCTAAAAAAACACATTAAAAGTCTATCAGCTCTTATATCTAGAAATTTCTTAAACATGGACTTTAATGATAGTCCAAACTTCTTGTATTTTGGCATGATAATCCAAGCATCTGTTTTTCATTGTTTTACATTGAGATTTAAAATTATGTAAGAATTGTCAATTTTGTAGGTTATGCAATCAATAACTCTCTGGCTCACCTTGACACCTTTACCATGGGAAATTTCAGATAAAGTTTTGGAGTAGTGATTCACCATGACACCTTTACTATGGGAAATTTCAGATAAAGTTTTGGAGTAGTGACTCACCTTGACACCTTTACTATGGGAAGTTTCAGATGATGTTTTGGAGTAGAGTGTCTGACTCACCTTGACACCTTTACTATGGAAGTTTCAGATGATGTTTTGGAGTAGAGTGTCTGACTCACCTTGACACCTTTACTATGGGAAGTTTCAGATGATGTTTTGGAGTAGAGTGTCTGACTCACCTTGACACCTTTACTATGGGAAGTTTCAGAGGATGTTTTGGAGTAGTGTGTCTGACTCACCTTGACACCTTTACTATGGGAAGTTTCAGATGATGTTTTGGAGTAGAGTGTCTGACTCACCTTGACACCTTTACTATGGGAAGTTTCAGATGATGTTTTGGAGTAGAGTGTCTGACTCACCTTGACACCTTTACTATGGGAAGTTTCAGATGATGTTTTGGAGTAGTGTGTCTGACTCACCTTGACACCTTTACTATGGGAAGTTTCAGATGATGTTTTTGGAGTGGAGTGGTCAGAAGTGGTATAACTAGGTAAATCCATTGACTGTTGGTCCATTGTCACCTCAGGAGTTGAAGCTGTAGGTGGTTGAATCTGGTAATTTTCTGGTGTAACAGTAGCTGAAATAAATTAGGATATGTTAAAGTGATGGAACATAGTCTGTCTTAAAGATTCTCTCTGATGCCTGGCAATGAAGACAAGTCAACAAGGGACAATTCAGAAACTTGAAATATATGATCTACACCCCTGTTTACCCACCATGATGTCTATCAGTAGAATTGTCAGTAGTTTTGCAATATTGTCAGTAATACTCTCGATGAGTGCCTTGAAGAGGCACAAACCGTCTAGGGGGTTTGGGGGAATGCCCCCCCCCCAGAAAATTTTGAAAATTAGATGCAATTTCCTGCATTCTGACAGTATCTGCAGTCTTATTCAGATATTTTTGCAACAAAGATTATCACCTAAAATTTTCGTGATTTGACAAAAATTTGAGCTAAAGTTTGGAGTAAGTCAATATAATGCAAATCTGGTATTCACTGTGTATTTATAAAGAAATAAGATTTGTACATTTGAAATTTCATTATTTATTTAATCTTGTACAACACATTAAAAATACAAAACCTCAAAATAATAAACTCAGCAGGGACTAGATTTCAATACTTATGACTATAAATTTAATTGCCATTGAATGACTGTAAATATATTATCAAGTTATTTTCAATACAAAGTTTCCAAAAGTTTATGAGTTCAACAAGGTACTATGTAGATCTTATTCAATTCACAGTTCCAAGTTCGCAGAATCTTTGTTCAGTTTCGTTTTTTTCTAACGCAAGAAAAGACTTTTTACAATGTGCGCTACTGTGTGGATTTTTCATAATTCTGAACGCTGGCATCCTGATTCATGCCATCTGTCGTAATTTCTGCTTCTTGCTATGTTTTCGTATAGTTTTAAAGCCAGCAAATACGAATAATCTCACAAAACAAGGTATGCACATACCAAATATAGTTATCCTACTACTTATAATAAGAGAGAACTTAACATTACAAAAAGTTTCAACTTTTTTTTCAAGTAGTCACTCACCCATGAAAATGAGGTCAAGGACATCGGACATGTGACTGACGGAAACTTCGTATCATGAGGCCTCCAAATGGGTCAGGATCCCTAATAGACCTTGAGATGAGGAACTCAGATGACGTAATTAAAAAAAATATTAGTCCGCCATACAATTGTGGATGCTGTGATTTTAAAAATGGACATAAATGAACAATAAGAACTGTTTTATAGAGCTGATGTGATGAGAAAAGAAATATGTAGATTTGACCTGAAATAAATTATTAGAAAGGACATTTTTTTATTGAATTTTATGATCAGAATTTTGGGATTATTCATGAGGAGAATGACATTTTTCACCATCTTCCGGGGTCCAGCAATTTGCGAAAAAAGTAATCTCACTTGCCACCCCGAAAATTTAACCAGACATATATAAATGTACCAGCTTCGATATGAGCCATCATACATGTTCAAGTAAACAATATGGACTGAGTAACGGAGGAAAACGTTACCATTACCGCCTATGGAGAATTAATTGTAAATGTTGACCCATATACAAAGTATGAAGCATCCAGGTCTTCTACCTTCTAAAATATAAAGCTTTTAAGAAGTTAGCTAACACGCCGCCACCGCCGGATCACTATCCCTATGTCGAGCTTTCTGCAACTAAAGTCGCAGGCTCCACAAAAATGATACGTTTATTAAACTTCGATATATTTCAATACACGTACAATACTCAATACAATATTAACATACGGGGCGGAACTACTAAAATTATATTCTTTTTCTTGTACTTTTGTACTGACCAAAGGTATTATCTTAAATTTTACAATGACAAATACGGATACAAATAAATGCAAGGCATACAGCTATCTGCTCTGCTTCTTACCTCTAAACTACAACCCTTACTCATAATACAAACTGTGAGGCATACAGCTAAATGCGCTGCTTCTTACCTCTAGGAAACCCCAGGCGGAGCCTTGCTGCAAGCCAAATGTAAACACAGCAAAGACTGACGAACATGACGTTGCACTCATATTTATTTCAAATTACTGGAAGTAAATATTCTAAGCAGGAAGAAAAACATAACGTAAAACGCTTAAATAAAATATAGGAGTCCTCGACTCAAATGCTTATAATAATACAATCTTATGAATTAACAAATATAGACATATTAATTCTTCCAGTTAAGAGCTCCAAATGAACACTTTTGGGTTCATGCTTAAAATATTGACCCAACGGTAACGTTCTGAACAAAACATGACAAAGTTGCGCCATAAATGACGTTATCGATACAGCTAATAAAATAAGGTAAAACGTACGTTAATTACTCATTCAATATACTAAATACTAGTAATAACTTCTGACAACTTATATAAACTCTCTAAATACAATAATAACAATATTCCTTTCCTTGGAAATAACCAATATACACATTTACAACACCATCCATGAATTTTACTTAATCGCTATCATTTTAGAGCGGATATTCCCAGTAAAAAAATCCATACTTCAATAATCGCAATAATAAATGCCTGCAATAATTTCTGAGTTTACCATAGATCTGTGACTATTACCAATAACTGATTTTTATAGATTACAAAGCTATCCTACCTTGATAAGGAGGTTTTGGAGTAGATTTAGATTTCTTCCATTTTAAGAATTCCTGAAACAGTTCTTCATCAGTCAATTCTCCATCTGTTTTTCTCTTCATAAAAGACCTCTCTTCCTCCGTCAGACCAGTTCTGACCTCTTCCACTGGACTTTTAGTTCTACTGTGGCCATAGTCCACTACAACTACTGGTTTGATAGATACTTCTCTTGGAGTATATCTTGGAGGTTGGTAGTATGGGTCTTCAAGTGGCCTTAAACCTAAAACAATTCCAATCAAGATCTTCATGTTTTTGTCAAAACTTCAAAGAAGTTAAGAAACATTCAGACTACTAGTATACCAATTAAAAGTCTTGCTTTACACAGTCCAGAACAAAATTGAGACATGAAAAAGACCTGATTCCATTATTAATTTATATAATCTAATAATTTTCATCTTGTCTATGATTTAAGTAATGTGTCAAATTTTTGTCATCAGTATGTTATTTTCCCCCAAGATTTTATTTCATGTAAACCATCTAATTTCATTAGTCAGATTTATATTCCTGTTGACTTTCAGGCATAGAAAAATATTGTAAATATGAAATTCTGTTCTGAACATAAATAAACCAAAACTGTTACAAAATTCAAAAACAAGACAAGTGAAATTGACATAAAAAGACAAAATGTGAAAATAAATGGGTTTACTGCATAAGCTGTCTCAGCTTTCTGGTATCAAAATAAGTTGTCAATGTTTGGACAGTTATTTTCTCTAAGATTCCTCAACTAATTTAGCATATTCAGTTGCCTCCAATAAAAATTGGTCTTAAAAATAGGCCATAGCGCTGAAAACTGCTTAAAACACCAATCAAACAATCAATCTACCATTATTTGATTGCTGAAATATCTAAAAAAAAATTCACCTGCATTTTAAAGGGGTACTAGCTACGAGATATATAAAAATATCAAAAGTATGATTTGTTTTGCTCAATCATTTATGAAAGTGAAAAGTGAAATAGTAATTTGCTTTTATCAGCTAAAATGGTTCAATTTTGTCAAATTAAGCTAATAAACATTGATAATGAATTATTCACTTGCAAGTGAATAATTCGACCTCATTAAATCCATTTTCATGTGAATTCCACTTTTAACCCCGTAGAAAGTGATAATGATTGCATTGTCAGTGTACAGGTATTCAAAGGAAAAGCATTGAAAGTGAAACAAAGGTAAATAATTTTATTAACTGATTCGATCCACATAAAATAATTCTTATATAGGTAAAAACGGCGATAAATTTTTATTCTATAATACAAATTTTATAAGACCTATCAAAATCCAATTGCACGAGTTGCTTAATCTATCTATATCTGTGTTTATGTTTACATCACTTATATGGTCATAGGTCAACTCAATAGTTAATTAGATGGCATCTTGGCCAAATTTCACACGAAGCGAAGCAACATCTTATTGAGACCATGTCCTGTAAATTGTTTATTTGAATTTTTTGATAGTTTTCATTGCTATGAATGAAATATGAGAATTTAAGTCAAATCAGTGAACATGAATTTGGCAGCTAGTGCCCCTTTAAGCTTTGAATTGAATAAAATTCAATTAATGATATATTTCAAATAATTTTTTTTTACCAACATGTGTGTTTTTTATCTCTCACTTTTTTGCAATCATAAAGACCTGTAAATATTTTGGAAGGTTGGGGTCTTATAAGTGGTGACCCCTGGTATGCTCTTAAGAAAGTAATTTCATATTTTCTGACAAACCTCTTCTTCCATAGTAGGGATCATCCATTGGTAATCTTCTTTCTACAAAAATATAAAATGACGAAAATTTTAGTTTACATTACCCAAGTATAGGACTAAAAATTCAAAGTATGTAAATAAGGGTGCCAAATGAGAATTAATGGTGTTTTAGTACATTAATAGTTTCTTAAATCAAACCTTCAGATAGGTTCAATGTACAAAGTGACTTATCCTAATCAAATACAATTTCCAAAGTTTTTGTTATAATGGACATGTGTCCTATGTTTCATGTTTACCAAGACATTTTTCTATCAAAATGGTTTTCAAGATAAAAGATACATGCATTTTGGTGCTACTTTTTACCTTTATCAGCTATATTGGTTGGAAGGGGGAATAATTGGACTCCATTTTTTAACTTGATATTCTAAGGAATAGTGGTCAAATTTCAATTCCAACTGGCCTATTTACAGCAGAAGAAAAGTTACTAGAGGATGAAAGTCTACGAACTCGGAGTGATGGCATTAGCATATTTAGGTCACATAAATACTCATTCAATATTTTAGATAGGAACCAAATCTTACCATACATTCTTCGTCTATAATACTCATCCTCATCTGGTCTTCCATATCGATCTAATGGCAACCTCCCTGGTGCTAATCTATCATCTGGCCTTCCTGGATATATTCTTTCTCCTGAATGACTAGAAAAGGGTCTATCTTCTGATCTCCTTGCTAACATTCTTTCTTGTGGATGCCTAGGTAACAGTCTTTCTTCTGGTTTTCCTGGTAACATTTTGTCTCCTTGGTGCCTAGGTAATGTTCTCTCTTCTGATAACCTTTGAGGTAATGTTCTCTCTTCTGATAATTTCTTAGGTAACATTCTTTCTTCTGATAAGTTTTTAGGTAACATTCTCTCATCAGTTAAGTTTTTAGGTAACATTCTCTCTTCGGTTAATTTTTGAGGTAACATTCTGTCACCTGAAAATTTAGGTAACATCCTCTCTTCTGAAAATTTTTGAGGTAACATTCTACCATCTTGTCTCGATGAAGGCATCTGATCATAGTTTTTCTGATAAAATGTTTTACTTTCAAATTCTCTATTTACTGTTTGGTGTTGAGATGTAGGTAATGTTCTCTCTATCATTGATCTCTGGTCCACATTTTTAATTACTGGCTCAATTTTAACTGCTTCTATTGTTTCTTGAGCGGCTGGTTTTAAACTATCCAAATTAAGATTTTTCAGATTTTCTTTTGTAAGACCAGTTCCTGAAAAAACAAAGCAAAGCTGTTGCACATATTGACTGTTACAAACCTACATGTTTAAGTTAAGTGGGCATAAGGCCACACTAATTTAATTTCTTGTTCTACGGATTTTTGGACTCCAAAATTTGGGGCGAGCGAGCGATTTGAAAATTTTAATAAAAAAATATTAAATTTGAAAAATTTTGAGGCGAAGCTTGAAAAGTAAAGGCGAGCGATTATAATTTTTTTTTGTAAACATAAAATAGTAGGTTTTGACTATATTAAAACTCAATTTATGACTTATACTTCGACATTTCTTTAATTTATGAAGTATTTTTTCCCTGTTCACCATGTTCACCAAGAAATAATTGTATAATGAAATCTGGTCTATGTATGTGTGACTGACAATGGGCTAATTCTCCATCTACATTAAGTCATAATCAGGTTGGGAACAACCCCTAAATGTTATAATGTAAATATCCCTTTTATGAGGGGTCAATATATTAAAGTCATAATATATTTCGTTGTAAAAAACATCTTTTAGTACAAAAGGGCTCATATGTTCCCAAAGAACTATATATCTATCTTGTATTAAATGGTCAAAACATGTCCAAGAATTTTGTAATATTCCTGGACTTAAACCATGTTAACACATTTATTTTATAATATCATTATTTAATACTTTATTTAATATTATTCAAAATAAGTGAACCCCTCTTTTAGAAAAAATGTTTAAAATATTATGTATTTCTCCTCTTTTTGAGTAAAAAAATCTAAATTTTCAAAGGTTTTGTATAGTAGCACTATACAAATCCTTGGTATTTCTATTTTCTTTTGTACAACAGTAACATTAATACCCCTTGTCTGAGGTAGGGTTGTTCACAACCTGATAATAACAAACACAGGTCAAAGTACGGCCTTTTACACAGGGCTTTGATCCAGACCAAACAGCAAGCTTTAAGGGACCCCACAATTATTGGTGTACACAATTCGAACAGGAAAACCAACTATCTAATTTATATATCCAAACGGGAAAATACTAATGAACCACATCTACAAACGATAACTGCTGAACAACAGGCCCCTGAATCAATCAGGACAGGTACATAAACATGCAGCTGCTATGTATAGTTTTGTTTCGCCAGCATCAATATAATTGTAGTTGAAGGCAAATCCTTCAGAAGTTCTTTGTACTTTATTCTAACAACGAACATTTTTTGATAGGGAATATAAGTAAGGGGGAAAGAAACCAATGTTTTGTTCTGTACAGGTATTTCCGCTGTTTTATTTTATATCGGAGCACTCCCATGTTTCATGCTGAAACAAATATTCTCACAGATATTTACACAGTGTTTTGGGGTGCTTATAGGTTTTAAATCGTTATAAACAGTTTAGAATGAGATTTTAAAAAACAAATGTTGATATCTTTTTATAATATTTACAAACAAAACAAAAAAAAATGGTGCAGGAAATGGACACGATTACATTTCCGGATGCGGGAAGCGGAAATATAAAAAAAATTAAAAAAATCTGTTTTGAAAAAAATAGGTGCGGGCGGGTCCGTCGAACAAGGAATTAAATTGGTGTGGCCTAAAGAGGACATTTGTCAAGGGAAATTACTCAAGAAAGACAAATGTGATAACTGTTAAAATATATTTTGTAAGAGTTCTAGTGCATTATTATTGGAAAGTAAATTGAGAGCCTATCAGCAACCTCATTAGAGGTTTATTGTTGTTGCAAAATGGATCAAAGTATAGGAAACAATTGTGGCATGAAATTCGGCATCAATTGGTTATTGTAGTTTATTGGATTGTCATTCATTGAGATCACTACACTTATACTCAAGTTATTGTCTGGATACCAAATGTCTTCTTTTACGAAACGACAACAGGCTGCAAATGTTTATGGTTGTATAAAAAGGCTTATTTATGTCAATAACAAATACCTTCCAATAAATGGTTCAAAACTCCACTTTTAATCAAATCTGCTGCAGCCAACTCTGTTGATACATCAATTTCCAGCTTAACCTTGACATCCTGACGACCTTCACGTGCTTCAATGTCTCTGGCAAACTCTTCAGCAAATCCATTCTGTTCTGATTTTTTACGTGATGTATAAGCCATCATCTTCTGATAGGTGTCTGGATAATGTTCTCTCTGTAATATGTACATGGAACCACTCAATGTAAAGTTTTATAAACAATCTTAATGTGCAGGAATATTATCTAAGCATGCAAATATTTTGGTTTATTATTTGTTCTGATTTGTGAATATATTTTTACATGTTATAAGTGAGTGCTCACAAAAAAAAAGAGTTGAAATGGACATAACATGACTACTTGACATCTGCAAGTTTTGAGAATCAGCCTAGGTTGTAGAATATAAATTTATATCTTTAAATTGTACAAATTTGGTATTACGAAGACAAAATTCCATTATTGTCGGAATATGTAACATTTATTTGTTTATGCTTTAATTCAAAGGAGAGAGATAGGGATGTTCGACGAAATTAATTTCTCCATTTCAGTAGCAACTACACATCCATGTTATATTTTCCTACAATGTAAAAACTAATGTTTTAGCAGATAGTTTATAATTTACCTACGAAAATATGTACCTTTATTTTGACGTTACTTTTGAATAAAAATGACAAAATTTTAACAGGGACCTCAAAGTAAACGGCAACATAAACAATGATTCAAATGTATCAGTTTACTTTCAATAAAAGCAGGATGAAGGATATCTAGGCATATACTACTTGTATCTATAGGGCCTATAGTAAAACGGTCATTTGCAGGATACAAGATCTTCTTTCAGCTACCAAAATAAAACACGTTAGCTTTGGCACAGTTATTTTTAACCCTTTCAACGCCGAGACATCATTAATATTTAGTTAAAAAGTTCTTAATCAAATATTTGTAATTTGTCTTACTGCGTGTTCATTTTAATTTTAGTTTGTATAAAGTTTTTAAAAACGATTGTTAATGTGATAATCAAACTACGTTTCTGACTTTTATTCTTTCGCAGACTATCAGACTTTAGCTTATGGAGGAATCACACTTTAGCGTATACCATCGCTTTGCTGCTATATTTTCTATCAATCAGATGGAAATCTCTCTCTAAGATTTTGAAGTATTATTTTACATTTTTTTTTAACTATCTGTTCTTAAACTGCAGTGAAGAAAAACTGAGGAAATTAATTTTTTTAAATAAAAATTATCTATTGTACTTTAGCGTCCCCATGCACTTTAGAGTCCTACATATATTTACAATGAAGTCACCATTGTACTTTAGCGTCCCAATGCACTTTAGAGTCCTACATATATTTACAATGAAGTGAGTCCATTTTTTTTAGTAAAATACAGAATTTAAGATAATTTTTATTTAAAAAATTTAATTTCCTCAGTTTTTCTTCACTGCAGTTTAAGAACAGATAGTTAAAAAAAAATGTAAAAATAATACTTCAAAATCTTAGAGAGATTTCCATCTGATTGATAGAAAATATAACAGGAAATTAAACATAATGGCTACAACTGAATGTATTTTTTTTTTTTAAAGGTAATAGCAGATAGTGAAGTTTTAATTCAAATATACATATGTAGTACATGTACACTTACAAAATAACGTATTCTGTGTTTGATTCCTGAGATATGTGATAAGATAGAGTTACCATCACACTTAGATTCACACATGTTGCACACATATTTAGATGCCTGTTTCTCATCTTGTTTCTGAAACTCTGTTACATACTGTAAACCTGGAAAATAAAAAATAATGACATTATTAGCTTATATAATTAAAATCTCTTAAAAATATGTCTTGACTCACAAATTTACATCATTTTCTTAGGATTAGTCTTAGATGGAAACCAAATGACCTTGCATTGGATCTTGGAAGGTAACCAAATGACCTTGTATTGGATCTTTGATGGTAACCAAATGACCTTGTATTGGATCTTTGATGGTAACCAAATGACCTGGTATTGGATCTTTGATGGTAACCAAATGACCTTGTATTGGATCTAGAGATTCTAACGTCTGGTAGGAAAAATTCTGACAAAAAAGCAAACTGAGAAAATTTTTAGAAATGTTTTTTTACTATAATAAAAAGACTAGAAGGTTTCTTGTTTGATCACGTGTATACTTAGGATGTTGTGATCCACACACTTATATCCTATCTCAGATGTGACGAGTCTTCAGACTAATCTAAACATACAGAAATTTTCAACAGAAAACAATCTGCATATAGTTGTGTATATAAATACCCTATTTGGTCATGTATAGTCAGTACTTTTTCACCCAAAATATGTAGTTGGTACAAGGGGTGTGGATTATACACAACTATAGACTGTTTTTGGTGTTTTTTTCTCTAAATATTTTTTTTTCAATAATGTTTATTCCAGACCCTTATTTTATTTTATTTCGTTCATTATTTTTTTCAATATGTTGGGGGATGAAAAGGGAGTGTGGACTATACATTACTGCGTACTATACACAGCCAGATATTGTACAATTGCATATTGAATAGCTTATATGTTCATTTGATGACTGTGATGAGTAATAAGAGACTAATTAACTTTACCTATCAATGGCTCAGGCATATTCTCAAAGGTTTTTGTAATTTTAGCTGGTCTGTCACATGGTACAAGTTTAATGTTGACTGCAGTAAGAGAAGTTGTCTTCCCGCTAACAGCTAAAAATATAACAGAAAGATATATCATACAATCTTCAATGTTTAACATTAGGGTATTATGTGTTCAATATTATGTTCACATCTTGTTTCTTTTGGTATTGCAATTGGCACATGATATCAATGAATATGAAAATTTTCATTGTTTTCTCCAGAAACAGTATTCTTTCTAGAGTCTCTATATATGATAAACCAATTAGAGTTTCTAGAGAAAAACACTGGTATTCTTCTGAAGGACAAATAATGAAAATTTTCTTCCTTTAAATTTATAAACAAGTAATTCATACCAAAAATAACTAAAGCATAAGTAAAATTCAGCATATTCTTTTTTTTCTTTTTTAATATGATTTAAAATAATTTGTATGTCAATGATCTTTGACATGGAATATTGTCTGTCAACAAGAAAAATTAATATCCAACTCATTTTATAAATGTAGAGATTCATTCCTAAGCGATTTCTTTTTTGTTCCAAGTTTCAAACAGTTACACAATACACAACATTTAATAGTTCCTGCTAGAAAATATCAATTGAAATGAAGACTTCTTCATAATTTCTTATTTCAACACAGTTCCATATCTGTCCTGTTTATAATATCTGTTACCATAGTCTGTATATTACCTTTGTCAACTTTCTGAAAAGATACAAAATTGAACAAAAGGTAAATTTCCTGTTTTGTTTAAATGTTTCTTCATTAAATTTCTAATCATCAGAAAAAATACTCTACACTTTCTATTCTAGTTTAGTGAAACAGTCAGTTAAAGTTGCAAGCACTTTCAATTTCCATTTCCAATTTGCATGTCCTTCTATGAGTACCAATTACTATGCATCTTAATTTTAATCTAAACAAACTATTAATTTATACAAGATCAAACTTATAATGTTAAGGCCTCTTTTACAGTTGTATGAGTGAAAAAAATTCAAATAACAGTTACTGCCATACAAAATAAATTTATCTTAAGAAATATCACACAACGAATATTGACAGAAAGTTTCTATTGTCAATGAAATGCAGCAAAATTAAAAATTGGTGAGGGAAATTATATAGCTATTGTCAGATACTTTTGTCAATACACAAATTTAACTTCAAAAGACAAAATTTCTATTAATGTCCCATTTTAACTGGTTATCATAACTGACCAATCACAATTAACATACATTTCTCACCTTTCACATTGTTTCTCTGCTTAATGACGCGAACCGTTCAATTTTAAATTGTGCCAATCTCATTTTGGAATATATAGTCACAAAATGTATAAATTAGCACAACTTTTCAGATTTTCAGATTTTATATAATTATATACGGTGTATTTTAATTTTCAGAACTTTATACTTTAAGTATGCATTTTTTTGTTTCAAATCTATGTGAAAATCATGCAAGATGAATTAATTCAATTCTTGTAGTGGCTGATAATTTCTCACTTTAACCATAATCTATCCATTTTTAGGTATGGTGGACATAATCTATCTATTCATAAAAACTTGTAATGACATTATTTTTTCAAATAATTCTCTTTTTCTAAATTTCAGGTTTATTTCTCCTACGACATTTACTAACTTAGCAATAAAGTTAATACAATTAAAGTCAACAGCTATGTACAATATAATCACCAGTAATTTTCAGTTTTCTGTCAGTATTTGTACCAACATTGGAAAGTATTTATTAATTGTCACAAATGTTAATTTCTGGCTACATTAATGTAACCATGAAGTTTCTTTCTTTCATATTTTTTTTAAACCTTTATCAATTGTCAGCAAATACATTTCTGTTCTGTTTAAGTATAAAGGAAGTGTCTTTGAAATGACGTAAGTTAGTTAACATCATCAAAAATCTAAAATTAATAGTTTTTAATAATCGCAGTAATTAATCTCATAGTCCATTTTTTTTAAATTGCAATGAAAAATTACGCCATTATTTCTAAATTACAGTACTATATATCACAGACTTGTTAAGTTCAGTGGAAATCATCATTAAGAATAACCGATCAAATCTTCCATAGACTGGTAGATCTCAGTGAAAATAACAAATCTTCAATAAGAGCATTGGTATATAATTTACTCTTTCACAGACCGGCAGGTCTGAGTAGAACCACTATTCCTCAATAAGAGAACTGGCATTTAATTTACTCTTTCACAGACCAGTAGGTCTCAGTGAAAGCTACTTATCTTCAATAAGAGTATATAGTTTACACTTTGACAAACTGGCAGATCTCATCAAGGTCCATCAATCTTTAGTAAGAATAACTGATTTACTTTTACATAGACTGGCAGACCTCAGTGAAAAAACACCAGTCTTTAATAAGAGTAACTGATTGACTCTTTTGCAGAATGGTGGACCTGAGTGAAAACCACCAGCCAATCAGTTAGAGTAACTGAATTACTCAATCACAGAATGGCTGATTTCTTTGAAAACCCAACCTACAGTTAGAGCACCAGTACCTTATATACTCTAACAGATTGGAAGATCTTAGAGAAAAACATCAATCTTCAAATCTGAAGAGTATGGACCGTCGGTACTCTTACATATTGGTAGATCTCAGTTAAAACCACTAATCTCCAAAAAGAGTAACTGATGTACTCTGTTACAAATGGTTGATCTCATTAGTTTACGACCAACCATTGGTGAGAGTAATCAATGCAGTGCGATATTTAGAGCAGACTTCCAATGACAAAATTTTATTTTTTTTTCATTATCAAATTCATACTCATCTTTTTTGATTACTTTCACATAAAAATTTTCATTGAATTTCTTATATTAATTTTTTGTACTTGTTCAAAATTGATAATAAATTTTAACAAGAATGTGTCCTCAGTACACGAATGCCCCACTCGCACTATCATTTTCTATGTTCAGTGGACCGTGAAATTGGGGTAAAATCTCTAATTTGGCATTAAAATTAGAAAGATCATATCATAGGGAACATGTGTACCAAGTTTGAAGTCGATTGGACTTCAACTTCATCAAAAACTACCTCGACCAAAAACTTTAACCTGAAGCGGGACAGACGGACGAACGGACGAACGAACGAACGGACGGACGCACAGACCAGAAAACATAATGCCCCTCTACTATCGTAGGTGGGGCATAAAAATAAAACTGAACAAACATCAATTAGTTTGCAGCAGAAAACTCAAACTGTTTATACGATAAAATTAATCAAAAGAATTGCGAAATATAATGCAATTACAATAATCTGACATTGTATTAATTGCACTGTAAAGGATAATCTATACCTTAAAATTTGTATTTCATATATTATCGCTATTTTACAAAAAAATTCATTTGCTTTTACTGACTGATAATTTCCTTTTCAACACAGTAGAGTGATATAAAAAATTATTGCTAGAAACTAAGGGTGCAAGTGCCGTTGTCATTAAATGCTACAATGTCGTCATAGGTAAAATAGCAATAAACAGATACATTTTATCAAAGGTCATCTCAACTCAAACTGCTTTTCTCACTTTCACTGTACCGAATCAAGTGAGAAAATTAATCTGGTTGATATGGACAAACTCCATAATATACAACAGAATGGATATATATTGATGAAAATTCAAACATGGAAGAACTTTCACCAGAATAAAATTCCGAAGGTTTGAAGTGATCACAATAATTTCTACCTCAAATTTGTTGAAAGAAATACAACTGTAGTAATTAGACTGATAAATATTGTTTATTATATAAGTTTTATTATAGAATAACCAATTTCATCATTGTCATTTGCAACATTTCCAGTATCAACTTAAAGGCCTCCTGTCCTAAGGTGCATTGGTTACTGTGGATTCATTTATTTTCGTGGGTACCAATTTTCGTGGATAAGGGAAAACTTGGATGTTCGTGGATATTTAATTTCGTGGTTTTGATGCAGTCTTCCTATAAGCCCATAGCAAATTTGTCATTCGTGGAACATTTAATTTCGTGGTTTACCTGTAACCACGAAACCCACGAAAATTGGTATCCAACGAAAATTAATGAATCCACAGTAATATCAGTAAGAGATTGCTAATTATACATTCTTTAACAATCGGCAAGTCTTGATACTTATCTTGTTAATTATGGGACTTTAAACCTTATTGAACCAATGATTCAGGGATTTTCGTAACATAAAATATTTTTAGGACTAGTAAAACCAAGTGCTCCGCAGGGCACAGCTTCATACAACTGCAGAAGTCGAACCCTAAAAAGTTGGGACAAGTATGGACACAACATTCAAGCTTGATACAGCTCTGAATTTGGATTGCGATCAAATTTTTGACATAATATGAGTTTCTGACACAAAACAAATGTCAAGATCTTACAAATCTATTCCCCATATTGTGCAATTAAAAAATTCTTCTTTTAACTTTTCAAAAATACAGAATTTGAGAAATTTGAAAAAAAGTAAATTGAAAACAACTTTCACCCCCCTCTTGTTTTTGCAATATGTCCAAAACCTGACATTTCTTTATGCATAATATACAAGTAGTGCAAGGGAGGTAGATCCGAACATACCCAACATTGTATATTAAATATTTTAGAATTACCTCCCCTACACTGCTTTTAAATGGTCTTAATTGTCCATTGACCAGAAATACCCAGTTTTTCCCCTTTTATGCCCCTAATTCCGAAACATTTTGAGCCATAATCCCCCAAAGTCAATACTAACCATCCCTTCATGGTATGGAAACTTGTGGTTTAGTTTCAGAGAGATTTTTTTGAGCCCCTTTTTTGGTCCCTAATTAGAAATTTGAATTTATGAAGTCATCTTTTTAATCTTAATTGTTGACACATGTACATGTAATTGGTGAGACTATCAGATCTTACAAAAACTGACTATCTGAAATAGTTACTGTGGATTTATTTTTATTCGTGGTATACCAATTTTCGTGGGTTTCGTGGGTCACAGCGAACCACGAATTTAAGAATTCAACAAGGAATAATCCTGATAAATGTGTATGGAGTCCGATGTTTATATTTCCGGTTATGTTATGCAGTTCTAGTAAAGTGTTGACTAGCGATAAACATTGTAACATAACACATGTTTTTTATTGAAAGAAGATACAAGTAGTTTAATTAAATCAATAATAAATATATCGAATATCAGTCAGGGCTTCCAAAACGGTCATATATTCCGGTCATTTGTATAATGTCCGGTAAAAGTCCGGCTGGGCAAAGCATGAAACGGTCATATACTTTTTATTTTTCAAGGCTTTTTCGGTCATTTTTACATAATTCACGATCTTTTTGACCCAATCTTTTGCCTTTAACATCAACACATTTCCGGTCATAAATGTGACATGATGATTAATTACTATCAAAACAACACCTACTTCAATACTTTCTAATTTTAATCAAGGCTAATTAGTAGTTGAACTGCTGAAATCTACCTGTGCAGGTGACAGGTGAACTATGTTCAGTACCGACATCGTATAAATTGATCGGTTTAATCACAATTATTTTCTTACATTTCAGCGGTTTGTATCTAATTGATTTCGTTCAAAAGATTAAAATTAGTAGAAATTAGTTTATCAACATGGTTTGATGAAAAATTTTAAGGTTTTAAATAAAAAATTGTCAGAATTATGTCGTATGAACTAGAACACGTGTGCGCATGTGCACAGGTGGGAAATTTAATAATGCATCCTACATTTCTTCAAAAATGCTAAAATTATCAATGATACCTGTATCTAACGTTCAATTCAAGTATTTTGTTGAAGAAATAACGTGGAAAGAGCTTCTTCTCTCAGTCGTGCTTTGTAAAAATACACGGATTTTACGTATCCGTTTATGGTCCATGTTTTACCATTGTCAAGTCAACATCCGGTTGAAAACGAAAGTAAAGTTTTTGACAATGTCATTTTGCACAAATAAAAAGTCTTTGGCAGATATGAGCACGGTGATGGGCACACTTTGAATGATGCACTGCCAATTTAACAGTAACATCCTAACATCAAATTCATATCATATCAAAGTAAAGTTTGAAAAATGTAATGTCAATCATTGGAATGGCCATCTGATTACCATAATTGCCTTTTGTGACTAAGTCTTGAGGGATTAAAATCGGGATCAGATATGAAATGTCCGGCTGGCTCAAATATTTTTTGGAAGCCTTGATATCAGTGATAATTTACTTTTTAAAATTGATTAAAACTGTTCATGGAAAATAACTGCAAGTTGTTAATTACCGTGTCATAGTTTGGTTTACTAGTGATTGAAAATCAATAGGATTAAGTACGGGGATATTGCCCGTAGGTAATATTGTTTATGACAGGAACATTTATTTTCACACCTTTTACTTATATGACTGTTTATTATATCGTGATTAGGGAAATGAGCTTTCAATCATTAAGTTTTGATTGCCTTATAGAATTCCGACAAGCATTTATAAATTGTAAAACAAACAAATAATAAGTTGTCTTTGTCCATTATTGTAATAGAAATTTTCAATGAACACTTTAACCTAAAATGACCAAGCGAGGATTTTGACAATTCAAAACTTTTTCAATGAATTCCTTCTTTTTTGTTTGTTTTATTATTGATTAAACCAAGGAGGTTATATGATCAAACAAATCAACGAATTATGTATCTGAATTTTTTTTTTGTTATCAGCGATCCATGAATTTACGTATATCACGAAACGTCTTTTTTTCACTATCCACGAAATTGGATACCCACGAAAATAAATGAATCCACAGTACCTAGTTTAAACATCACATTTTTAAAATGTTTTATTTTTTATTTTTCATGAAAACATTTCTCATTTTTACTTTTAATGTAAACTTTTTTGTAACCCACAAATTCTTTTGAACTGTATCACAGTGAAATTCAAACATAGGTTTTGAAAGCAGTTTCAGCAAAAATAGTCTATCAAAGTATTAACATAGTAAACAATCAGATTAAAATATTTATAGATATGCAAATCATATTAGAATTATAACAAAATGTCATCAATACTTAAGAAGATGTATAGTACATTTAAAAGTACATTTAAAAAAAAAAACCTTTGAACTATTATGAACAAACAACTTTTATCACATACAGTCCATAAATATTTTTTAAACTTATGCATACCGTTTTGTGCTTGTTCCCCTCAACATGCATCTTGAAGGTTACAGATCCAGTACATCTAACATCACAAACCTATAATATATATATATATATATATATATACATTGTGGCTTTGGACACTACTTTACCAAAAATGTCATAATACTTAACGACAATAATTTCATAGTTTTTGCAACAGATTTTGTTTGAAATCCCTGTAATAGTTGGTGAAAGAAGAAATTGAAATGGCAAACAAACATTTGTAAATACATTAACATCATACTTGGAATTTTGCAGTTTCAATCAGCACAAACAACTATTAGACTGTTTTTCGTTGATTTGTTTTGAACATAAATCAGGCTGATAGTTTTATCATTTGAATGGTTTTACATTTGTCATGTGTGTGGTTTGGGTTTGCTCATTGTTGTAATGTGTGTGGTTCGAGTTTGCTCATTGTTGAAGGCAGTACAGTGACCTATAATTGTGAACTTCTATGTCATTTGATCTCTGGTGTAGAGCTAGAGTTGTCTAATAGGCAATTATAGATATAGGAAGATGTGGTGTGAGTGCCAATGAGACAACTCTCCATCCAACTAACAATTTTAAAAAAAGTAAACCATTACAGGTCAATGTACGGCCTTCAACACAACACATTTCCTCATTTTTATTACTATAAAAAAAAAAAATAGCTGGTGGATTTTAAATCTCACGCAGTCAATATGGGCAATTCAACTCTCCATAATAAATAGTTTCCTCTAGAGAGAAAATAATATATCATAAACTGCATTTGACTTTCTTAAATACTCTTTTTACTACAGTTAATGAAACCTGTATACTGTATTATACCTCACAATAGAATTCATCAGGGAACTGTTCCTTGCCAACATCATTAGGATTAAGATCTTTTTCCCAAGCAGGTATCTTTGGCTTTAGTTCTACTTCTGCATCCATCCAGTTGGCATTATTAAAATCATAATCTGCCCCATCTCCAGCCTCACCAGTAGAATTCATAACCATCTGCAGTCTCTCATGTAAAGACTTTTTGTTTTCTTCTGCGAGTTGTTGTCTTTCTCCTGTTGATAGAATTCTTTTTCCTTGCTGATCTCTCCTTTCATATTTTGGACCTGTATTTATAAAGTATTTCTGTCTATGTTAGCAAATACATTAACGTCATATAAAAGGAGTTACTGATGATTACAGTATTATGGAATTTATTGAACCAAAGCATGCATACTATACTAAGTCCTAATAGGCTATGTGACAATTATTACATTATTGACCCCTTAACAGATGATTGACAAAATGAATTTCATTGAATGATCACCAATCAAAAGCTTCTAATCAAATTTTGGTTTATTCAATGTGACCATGATCAAGAATCATCCCTGAATAATAAAATTACCAATAACATCTTTGTAATACTAAATTTTCCACTCATAACTGACAGATTTAGCTAGCTGTAAAACCAGGTTTGATCCACCATTTTCTACATAAGGCATTGCCTATATATACCAAGTCAGGAATATGACAGTTGTCCATTTGTTTGATGTGTTTGAACTTTTGATTTTGACATTTGATTAATTTAGAGACTTTCCGTTTTGAATTTTCCTCAGAGTTTAGTGATCTTACTTTTCACTAGCCAATATTATTTTGATGAATAAGAATTTAAACCTATTACCAGCATCTACTGTCTCTGTCTTGAAGAAGTCTTCTCCTTCATCTTTCTTTTTTCTCTCAAAATCCATCAGCTTCTGTGTGTGTAATAAACCTCTTGTGTGTTTCCAGTATGACTGCAAAATAAAATATTCTTATAATACACCTATCTATAGGTGTACATGTATTTACATCTACATGTAGCTTACATTTTTGCATGAAAAAATTCCAATTGCAAATTTGCAGATCTAACATATATATATCTTTACTAGCCCAAATTTAGTTTAATTCATCATCCTTATATTCATTGATATTTGATCATTTTGTTACAACTGATCAGCACCAACATACATTATAATTCAAATCAAACATGCACTCTGACCTTTTAAGATGCTCAGAACAAAAGCCATAATTTTTCGCATATTTTTTTGTTCTAGACTCAAAAGGGCTGCATTTAAAAGATTTTTTTCTACGATGCAGGTTTATCTTAAAAAGCAAATCTCTGTTTTGGCTTGTTACCAACAAATAAATGTTTATTTACAATATCATCAGATTCTTTATTTACAATGGCATTATAGTTGGCCCTCTTTATGTTAAGTATAACTTACATCTGGGTTATTAAAGTTAATGTTACAGTACTGACAGAAACCAGTGTCAACTTCCTCATCTGAATCTTCTTCCTCTGCCTCTTCATGGGTTTCTTCCTTTATTTCATACTGAGAAACACTGTTATCCAACTCTCCTCGACTGACAGTACTTTGATTGTTTTCTGATACAGAGGGTGACTGAAAACCATGTTTTATAGGAGACTGCACATTCTTTGGTCCAGGCGATGACTTAAATGATTGCATGACTGGAGACTGTGTATTTTGGGGTCCAGGTGAAGACTGAACATTTTGTGATACAGACGGTGGTGTTTGACGAGGACTCCTCTGTAGTAATGGACTCTGTGATCCATTTGGGTTATTATACTGTGGTGAACTAGTTGGAATTTGCTGATTACATGAAAGTGCACTTAAACTACTACTTAGGAGAGCAGAATTTGGGTGAAATGGTGGTAAAGTATACTTTGGTGTCCTTATGATGGATTCTTCTGATTTGACACTAGACAATAAACTCTGTGCAAATGATGCTATTAATTTATCACTTCCTGTCACCATAGCTGAATCCTCTGTAGTTATGACTTTGTTGGCTGTACTTGTAGCAGTGGTAGCTGTGGTTGATAACTGCTTGGTGTTGTGTACACTACTGGTCACAGGAGTTTGAGAGGAAATAAAATCAAGACTTGATGAGACAGGCTTGGTGCTGTGTACACTACTGGTCGGAGGAGCATGAGAAGAACCAAGACTTGATGAAACAGATAGTTTTGATACAGAGCTGTTTTGACTGGTACTACTAACAACTGCAGGACTCTTTACAGAGCTGTGCTGACTGGTACTACTAACAACTGCAGGACTCTTTACAACTGATGTTATACTTGATGATTGACTGCTTTTCATAAAAGATGGACTTGACAAGACAGTTGGCTGAGACACTGGTGTCTTTGATTGATCTGTTTTTAATGATAGATTTTCTAGTTTTTGAGTTGATTGTTCTGAAGTTGCTGGTTTAGTTATGTTGGACACATTAGTCTGTGTACAAAGACCTGGAAGTCCTGATGTCTCCGAGACTGAAGTTTGCACACTGTTTTTAGGTTCTGTGGCATGTTGCACTGTTGTCTTTGTTTTAACTGCTTGTTTATTCGACTCTTGTGTGGCTGATGAACTGTCAGTTCCATCTTTTGATAATAATGAAGTCTGCTTAGTCATTGGCTCTGAAATAAAGAACAGATTTTGTTTGTAAATAAATATGAATATTTACATTGCATGTACACAACAGATTCTTTCATTCTCACTTTTCTTCTGGTACATGTATATATAGGTAAACCAGATGCTCCTCAGGGCACAGCTTTATATGACCGCAGAGTTCGAACCCTGAACAGTTGGGGCAAATATGGACACAACATTCAAGCTTGATACAGCTCTAAATTTGGATTGTGATTAAATAGTTGACACAACATAGGTTTCTGACACAGAATGAATGTGGTCTAAGAACTTAAACTTAAAAACATAAAATTTTTAAATTGGACATTTATCTATTATGGTCCAATATGCAAAATCTAAATACATGGTTAGATTCAGTATATCAAAGAACCCCAAGAATTCAATTTTTGATGAAATCAAATAAAGTTCAATTTGGACCCTTTAGACCTCAATATGGACCAATTTGATAACCGGGCCCAAATATCAAAAATCTTGGTTAGATTCAGCATATATCAAAGAACCCCATATATTCAATTTTTGTTGAAATGAAACAAATTTTAATTTTGGACCCCGATTTGGACCAACTTGAAAACTGGGCCTATAATCAAAAATCTAAATAGATGTTTAGATTCAGCATATCAAAGAACCCCAAGGATTCAATTTTTGTTGATATCAAACAAAGTTTAATTTTGGACCACGATTTGGACCAACTTGAAAACTGGCCCCATAAGCAAAAATCTTAATACATGTTTAGATTCAGCATATCAAAGAACCCCAAGGATTCAATTTTTGTTGAAATCAAACAAAGTTTAATTTGGACCACGATTTGGTCAACTGGGCGCCTATAATCAAAAATCTAAGTACATGTTTAGATTCAGCATATCAAAGAATCCCAATTATTCAAATTTTGATGAAATCAAACAAAGTTTAATTTTGGACCCCGATTTGGACCAACTTGAAAACTGGGCCCATAATCAAAAATATAAGTACATGTACATGTTTAGATTCAGCATATCAAAGAACCCCAATTATTCAAATTTTGATGAAATCAAACAAAGTTTAATTTTGGACCCTTTGGGCCCCTAATTCCTTAACTGTTGTGACCTCAACTCCAAAAATCAATCCCAACCTTCCTTTTGTGGTCATAAACCTTGTGTTTAAATTTCATTGATTTCTATTTACTTATACTAAAGTTATTGTGCGAAAACCAAGAATAATGCTTATTTGGGCCCTTTTTTGGCCCTTAATTTCTAAACTGTTGGAACCAAAACTCCCAAAGACAATCCCAACCGTCCTTTTGTGGTCATAAACCTTGTGTCAAAATTTCATAGATTTCTATTCACTTAAACTAAAGTTATAGTGTGAAAACCAAGAAAATGCTTATTTGGGCCCTTTTTGGCCCCTAATTCCTAAAATGTTGGGACCAAAACTCCCAAAATCAATCCCAACCTTCCTTTTGTGGTCATAAACCTTGTGTTAAAATTTCATTGATTTCTATTCACTTTTACTAAAGTTAGAGTGAGAAAACTAAAAGTATTCGGACGACGACGACGATGCCAAGGTGATAGCAATATACGACCAAAAAATTAAAATTTTTGCGGTCGTATAATAAATATGATAAACGAGTCACACAGTTTTTCTGTAGATCAAACAGAAAACAGACAATAAACCATTACTTTTGCTAACAATCATCACTCTGGAAGAAATAAAATTAATTGGAAATAAATGTATATATAATAATGAGTCTTATCTAAACTATTTCTTTACCTGCACCTTAAATTTGATCAGCTTTAGATCAAGGACTAGGCATCATAAGTACTATTGATTAATTTTTGGTCATGTTGGTATATAACCACTTATTCTGCCAGATCAAAAAGAAAAGTGCATTTTTTTATAGAAAGCAATGGGCTATGAATATTAAAGAAGTTTTATTCCTGAAGGTCTTGCATTAAATGGCAAGAAAATGCCTAAATGAAAATTGTATAAGAAAAACTTGATTACAAACATTCCCAGAGTATTAATATTGCATAGCAATACATGTTGTCTACCGGGTAAAAATTCGTTATACTGGAACAAAATGCTACATTTTGTAACTTGTTCTATAACTTGTCATGGTGGACATGGTGTAAACAAAAAGAAAATATCTTACTTAAATGAGTGATTTTTAAATCACTTATTTAAGTAGCAAATTAGAAATTTTGTCATAAATTGTGATTTTGTAGTTATAATAAAATTTTAAACACATAGGTTTAGATAATATCTTTTCATTTAGTAAAATTGAAAAAAAATAACTTTTTGCTTCTTTTAAGTAGAAAGGTTTATGCCTTTGGTGCAATAATTTAGCTGCAAATTCTATTTTAGTTGATAAAGTGCTATAATAATGGCCTAACTTAATGAACTGAGTTCAGGGTTTCATCTTTCAGATTATGTAATAAAATTCTACTGTTCGCGATAAAAATTTCACTGTTCGGGGGTGTTGAAATTAGTGGGGGTTATTAGAATAATGATACTTAAAGAAGTGATTTTTTTTAAGGAAATTGAGGTATGATACTTAAACAAGTAATTTTTATGTCATTATCCTAGATTCAGTGCAAGGTCATCACCTGACATGACCTGGTCATCCTAGACAACACAGATGTTGGTTCTGATAAGTTTAGAAACATAATTAGTCCCTGGATCATTAGTATTCTATATTTAAAACTACAATAAAATTAAATCACTTAGTCTAGTGATAAATTTGTACAACCTTTATGAACATAATGTTACTTGATTCAGTGATTTAATAATCACTCATTTAAGTAAGTCCCCTGACTGATCAAGTCAATATCTTCAAGCATGACAAAAAATAGTGTGGAAAACTAATTATATAAAACAAAATATTACCAGAGAGCAGTGTCCTTTGAAACATGTTTGCTTTAATTTGAACAACTACATGTACAATGTACCTCGCATTGCAGGAACAAATATATATGTACCCCAATGTCTTTTTATGGTAATTTGACAGACTTCCACAAAACTTTAAAATGGCAGACCTGACTAAGTTGAGTTATATTTTTGTTACAATGTACATGGACCTACAATATTCATTTTTAGAACACTCACAATGGTCATTGTTATCTGAGACTACTATAACACGTGTTATAGTAGTCTCAGTTGTTATGTACAAAAATATATCACACCAAAACTTACAGTTGATCATGATCACTTTATAAAAGAGGGACGAAAGATACAAGAGGGACAGTCAAACTCATAATCGAAAATAAACTGACAATGCCATGGCTAAAAATGAAAAAAGACCATCAGACAAACAATACTACACATGACACAACATAGAAAAGTCAAAACTAAAGAACAAGCAACATGAACCCCGACTATAAGTTATGGTGTACAAAACACAAAGATTGTATTATAAATACCTTTGTCCTGTTTGTTTTCATCAATGCTACTACTTGAAGGTAAATCTTTCTCTATCCTTCCTCTATTAGCAGGATTGTAATATCCCCTACCCCTCTCTGGTAAACCTCTGCTTGTTTTCTGGTGTTGTCCCCGCCCTTGACTGCTCCAAGTATATGGGTTTGTTGTCCCATCATCTAAGTATTCTGTTTGCTTTTGTTTTTCATAGACACTTGTTTGTCTATTCTGGAAATCTCTCCCTCTGTTTGCCTGTAACTGGCCACGGGCGAACCCTCTGCCCCTGCGGAAAGCAATGGGAGTCACATGGCCATCAAAACCAGAGGAAACTGCCGCACTATTATTGTAAGCGAGATCACTTTGTTCTGTTTCAGTGTTTGCAGACTCTTGCTCTTCAAATTCTGAGTATACTGTCTGCTCTGTTCCCCAACTTTCTTGGTTGAATGGATCAGTTTGATGATCCGGGTTTGCCTGAAAATACTCTCCATGAGTGTATGGATCAGAATACGCTACATCAGTGTTATACCCCTGTTGTTGATTTTGTAAATAAGTGGATCCTTTCTCCCCAAGGGAATCTCTTGGATGTGGGTAGTTGGTATCGTATGATAGTGGTAAATGGGGTGCCGGGGGACGACCACGAAGTGGTGTTCTTGGTTGGTATACACCGGGAGGTTGGTGCTGTCCTACAAACGGTGGTCTAAAGGGACGTGGTCCAGGTAGCGGTGGTCTATATTGTGACTTTGAACGTTGTGATGATGGATATAACGATGCAAAACGACTCATATTCAATCAATAAATATTTGATTCCTTTTGACAATCGTAGAAAATGGCGAAGGCGTGATTAATATACAGATCGGTTACGTAAATTATTTTCCGGAAATAGAGCTGAGCGCATGAATGTTTTCACAATAGAATAAAATTCAAAACAGTGTGGCTGTGGCCATTGATTGACACATTAAATTCATCCATTGACTGCGACAATTTACGTGAACGTTTGTCTGTAAAATTGAGAATGGAAATGGGGAATGTGTCAAAGAGACAACAACCCGCCCAAATAAAAAACAACAGCAGAGGGTCACCAACAGGTCCGTTCAATGTAGCGAGAAATTCCCGCACCCGGAGGCGTCCTTCAACTGGCCCCTAAACAAATATATACTAGTCCAGTGATAATGAACGCCATACTAATTTCCAAATTGTACACAAGAAACTAAAATTAAAATAATACAAGACTAACAAAGGCCAGAGGCTCCTGACTTGGGACAGGCGCAAAAATGCGGCGGGGTTAAACATGTTTGTGAGATCTCAACCCTCCCCCTATACCTCTAACCAATGTAGTAAAGTAAACGCATAACAATACGCACATTAAAATTCAGTTCAAGAGAAATCCGAGTCTGATGTCAGAAGATGTAACCAAAGAAAATAAACAAAATGACAATAATACATAAATAACAACAGACTACTAGCAGTTAACTGACATGCCAGCTCCAGACTTCAACTAAACTGACTGAAAGATTATGATTTCATCATATGAACATCAGGCACAATCCTTCCCGTTAGGGGTTTAGTATCATACCATCATAACATATATGAGAAGAACATAACCCGTGTCATGCCAACAACTGTTTTTAGAATAAATGTGTTTAGTTCCGATGCAAAGACCTTATCAATGACTCAATATTAACGCCAAAATATGCAATCTTTAATGACTTGACAACAGTATCGTAATTATATCCCTTCTTAATAAGTCTATTCAAAGGTTTTGTAAGTTTCTGAGGTGAATACTGACTGCTTTATAAAGAATATTACCATAAAAAATTGGATGTGAAATACCTGAACGTATTAAAAGTCTGCATGTTGAGCTATATTTACGAATAATGTCTTTATACCGATGATAAAATTTAGTAAATGTTTTGACTAGTTTGTGATATCGAAAACCCTGGTGTAATAATTTTTCAGTAATACATAAATTTCTCTCGTTAAAATCTAAAACATTGTTACATACACGAGCGAATCGTACAAGTTGAGATATATAAACACCGTAAGATGGTGACAAGGGAACGTCACCATCTAAAAACGGATAATTAACGATAGGAAATGAAAAATCATCCCTTTTATCATAAATTTTTGTATTCAGCTTTCCATTAGTGATATAGATATCAAGATCGAGAAAAGGGCAGTGGTCATTGTTAGTATTAGCTTTATTTAAAGTAAGTTCAACAGGATAAATTTCATTAATATACATACTGAAGTCGTCATTATTGAGAGCCAAAATATCATCCAAATATCTAAAAGTATTATTAAATTTGTTTATCAGATGTTGTTTCGATGGGTCTTTGCTTATTTTTGTCATAAATTGTAACTCATAACAATACAAAAACAGGTCCGCAATAAGTGGTGCACAGTTAGTCCCCATTGGAATTCCGATAATCTGACGATATACGGAATCCCCAAAGCGAACAAAAATGTTATCTAGTAAAAATTCAAGGGCATATATAGTATCAAAGCATGTCCAATTAACATAGTTTTTTTGTTTATTGCTACTAAAAAATGACCTAAAAGAGTTTGAACATATATATTCACATTCTGATTTTTTGAATGCCCATTTAATTAGGTGTGTGAATTTTTTCTTAATGAGAATGTGAGGCAATGTGGTATACAGGGTAGAAAAATCAAAACTTTGAACAGATTCAAAATCACCAATATAAGCATGCAATTTATCAAGTACTTCCAACGAGTTCTTGACACTCCAAAAGTAATTTATTCCACTATTTTCGAAGGCCTTATTTGAACAATTTATTATCAGGTTTTTAATTGTACCAAGTGTGCTGGTAAGAAGAATAGACAATTTAGTAGTTGAACAATGGCTTGAAGACGAAATAAATCTATATTTGTAAGGGGTTTTGTGTAGCTTCGGAAGCCAATACATAGTTGGGACTTTCATTGTATTTGGCTCTGCTTGTAAAGCGGTGCCTAAAAGTTTATGTTTGTTACAGATTTCGTTTTCTGAAAATGGAGTCAGTTGGAATGTTGGTGAATTGGTGATTTCCTTTTTCAGAACCTCAATGTAAAATTTACGTCAAACAATAATAATATTATTAGCAGCTTTATCTGCCGGGACAAAAACAAATTCCTTGGCTAGTTCTTTTAGTTTATGTTTGATACGAGAAATAGGTTTATTGTTGTAAGGGTTTATAGTAAAATGTTCTTTAAAATGTTGAATACGTATATCAACTATCTTCATTACTGAATTAAAAAAAGAGTCCAAAGATTTTTTGTCAGCTTTTTCCCGTTTTATCCATTTCATACAGTAAGTATGGAGTGAGTCGTGGGTGATATTACGACACTCATACCAATTAATAATTGACGGGGGACGATATTTAGGTCCTTTACTGAGGAATGATTTTAACTCTCGGTCTTGAACGATGTTAAGATCTCCTGTTATAACATGGGAAATGGGGCCATAAATATATTCGGAATTACTGCAATTACATGAAGTAGGTGTATTTTCACTGATATTAACATCTTTACACAATTGACTATAATTAAACACAAATTTCCGGGTAGATTTCTTGTAAATATAACAAATAAGAGGTAGCTCAGAATTGTCAAAAATATCCAGGAATTTGTTCTTTAACAGAATGGTCGTTAAATATACCGGCAATATTTACAAAATCAAAGCCTTTATTGACATACTTAATTTTAATAAAATGTTTTTTATGATCTTCAGGGCGATCAATTTTGGGAAATAATTTAGAATAACAATATGCCATAATAATTTGAACAATTTCATACTTAGGACTGCTATATGAAATTGTGTTGCAATCCTCCAAAATTTTATTTAACTTATTAACCGGTAACGAACAGAGTTTTGTTAACAGATAATGTCTGCCGTTGTTTTTTGAAATAGAAATTAGGTCCGAAATATTGGTATGATTGGCCCGAAATCTTCTTTGATTGCGATTTGTTCTACGACCGTGAGAACGTTTTTTACGAACAGTTTTAGAAACTATATCCAAAATGTTAACGGAATTGGTTCTAGATATATTACCAATTCCCGTGATATTATCATTTAGACCGAGAGGGTAAACTGTCTGTAATTTTTTAATCCAATTTAATTCAATTATTTTCCGTGATCGTACAAACTTTGAATGCGATTCACCAGGCTGCTTATTTACTACTTCTAAAGGTTGAACTGCTAAATATTTAAAAGGATGGTTGTGCTTCTTAAGGTGTTGGTAAATGATACTTTTGAATTTATTGGGTCTTTTAAAACGATACAGATGTTCTTGAGTGCGTTTAGATAAATATCGTCCAGTTTCTCCTACGTACTGAATACCACACCCCGGTTTGTTTCATGTGAGTAAATAAATAATACTGTTTGTTTTTCAAGTTATATCAGTTTCAAAATTTAAAGAAAATGTGCGACCATTAAACGTGGACCTTACCGTATTGTTGGTTGAAAGACGGGGACATGTAAGTCATTTTTTGGCATGACACTTATCGATAGAAGGGTAACCACGTTTTTTATTGTTAAAAATGTTAGCGATGGTAGTATTTTTAGATAACCGATTTTGAAGATTGAGACGTGTGGATACCCTTTGAACATACCACTGTTCACAACGTACCTATACGATAGACATTTAAACTGTGGGGTCACCAAAGGTTTCTTAACGCCTTTAATTATCAAATAATTCGACAAATTAATCAGGAATAACCTTTATGTGTTGATTTATATAATCGATATAAATCAAAACATCGTGTTATTTCTGAATATTTTTCGAATTACTTTATTAAGATGTTGAGAACCTTTGGTGACCCCATAGTTTAAGTGTCTTTAAAAAGTACATAGTGAGCAGTGGTCATTACATACAAACGTTCACCTAAACTGTCCCAGTCAATGGATGAATTTAATGTGTCAATCAATGGCCACAGCCACACTGTTTTGAATTTCATTCTATACTTCTACTTGATCTATTTTACATTTGAAGACCTAACCGATAGAAGCGAATGTAAAAGACGATGGATTTTTTTTATACCTTTTTCGTGTTATTTCATTCACAAATATCTCCGCTTCATGGCATGAGGGTAGGAAGGATTGACCCAAGCGTCAAACTGCATGGTCAGTTAGTTTTTTTTACCGTTTGCGTCAAATGATCTTTTATTTTTTATCGTCAATCGTCAAATCCAATTTCGTAGCTACCGTTTGCGTCTAATGGAGAAAAACGTTATTTTATCATTTTTTTTTACCTTCATTCGTTACTGTGTGAGGTAACCATTTCCTACCCGAGTTCCATCATGGCTTTTGAGTCATAGGCAAAATTTCTTTCAACATGATATGTTAAAATTTCCATGATATTGGCATGAAACTCAGATTTGTAGAGGTCAAACAACTCGCGTTTGCTCTATAATTTAACTATATAGTTACATGTTATTGCATATTTCAGTAGGTAAAAATTCATAAGAGTCAAAATAAGTTATTGGGTCCAATCTTATACAATCCTTGATATTAGTTTCCCAACTCGCATTTTGACATTGCCATTTTTGGCTGTGAGCTAGACGACTTACTTGGAAGGCCTTTAGTGTAACGTCGTGTTGTAGGAACATCGTGCACAACGTTAAATGCATTTTGTTAAAATATGGGTTCTTGTGCGACGGTAATTTGATTTTGAATTAACTATGCATCCTAATCACGGTTCTTTCCAAAATATTTCCAAATAAATATCTTTTTCCTGTACCATATTATAGTCAATGACAGTAATAAATGATTTTGAAATTTTATTTTTATACTTTGTTAGATATGTATTTTATCCTTTTCCTAATGTGCATAGTCATCTTCCTGTAATTTTGACGAAGAAACCTTTGTATAAGTATTTTGTAGTTGTTATTTTATTCTGAGACTACTATAACACTTTGTAGAAGTCTCAGTTTTATTGAATAGTTGTTGGGTCTCTCATAAACGTTTATCTATCCACAACTTCGTACTAGAGTAAATTTAAATGGACGTTTACTGGAAAATAAATATAGTTCTTAGTTTTGTGAAATAAGTAAGACACCCAGTAATTCATGTGTGGAATTACAATAAATAAATCGCATATCTGCAATTTGTGGATATATTTTCTGAAAAGTCAGAGGAATCATTTCGTATCCATCCACTCATCCTTTATTTCTAATTGCCATGTAACCTTTGCCTTCTTGATATTTTCTTTCCTCGAGACCCTTTTTGACATGTGAGAAGAATCGTACTTAAATATTGAGCAAGTAAATAGAAACAATCTTTTTTTCATATATTCTATTAGTTTTCATTTGATACGTCGTATCTTTTATTTGTTTACATTTGATACGTCATATATTTTATTTAAGAAATAATTGATGCAAGCGATACTTTATTGTAGTTTTTAACATGGGTAGGCATTATATTTGTGATTATTTTTGCCCGAGCGATAGTAAGGGCTAAAATAACACGAATATAATGTCTATCCATGTTAAAACTTCAATAAAGTAGTGTTTGCATCAATTATTTCGCCGATCCTGATTAGGACAATTAAGGAAATATCTATGTCCGATGTATATAAGTGTACAGCGTTTGTGTAAGCTCTTCCATGAACCTCCCTTTTTTGTTTGTAAAAAATCAAACTACTGGCAATGTGATTTTTCAGAGGAAGGAGTTTGAACAGTCAGCATGAACGGCTGTCGTATCTGGGCGTTTTTCAATAAAAGCGTAACTTTCAGACCTAAAAAAAATGGAAAATCAACTTGTCTAAAATTTAATTTCAAGAGTTATTTTGAATACCTCTATTATAGACCTATTTGTAAACAAAAAGTGCAATCTTAAATATTCTTTAAAATGATATTATTTTCATAATTTGTGTACTGTTTCGTAGGAAACTTCTCCTAAACACACATATTTTTTGCAATTTTAAATGTTTCTTATAGACATTCCAGTTTGTTTAATTTAAATACTAGAACAATCTCATTTTTTTCTGAATTGGAAAACCATTTTTATCGTTAAAGATTAGACAGTACTTCACATATGAAGGTACAACTCATGTTACGTAGTGGACATTTTGATGCGTTACGTAGTGGACAAAACCGTTTCGTAGTGGACAAAAAGTTTCGTAGTTGACATCAACCCTATTATATGTTAATAAAAACATAATAAAAATCACATGAAACTAACCCTTGTTATTTGTTTTGCACGAATATAATTGAAAAAAAGATTAAAAAAAGACTGCATGGTAGTGGTAGTGTCCACTACGAAACGTTTTTCTCCCATACTTGTTTCGTAGGGGACCGTTTCGTAGGGGACATATTCGCATGTTTTATTTTTTTCCCCACAATCCCTATATTGCAATAGTAACAAGACTGATTGTATTCATCAAAGCATTTATTAAGATTTTTTCATAATTTTAAAACCAGATACTGAAGGAGATTTGACCCGTTTCGTAGTGGACATTAACAAAAATACGGTATCACTCTTGTCCATTTGATGTGCTCAATTTTTCGTACCAACAATTTAATTGCCGCTATAAAAGCATCACCTCTTTTGTAAGACCCTAATGTTTATATCTCTTACAAACAAAAATTACATTGATTTTATAAAACTGTTTATTGGCAAATTTTAATGACTTCGTTTCGTAGTGGACATTTTGTGAGGGACACACCTTCTGAAATTAAAAATCCTATAATGATAGCTGTTTATTAAAATATGTTGGCTCTGAACATACTTTTGAATTATTAAAGAACTTATGTAAAGTAAAAATAACAATTATTTCTTCATTTTTTTACGATATTTTAGAGTATGAATGTTGAACAGGCGGTCTAGGGACATGCCATTTTGGTTGTTTTGGACCATTCAGGAGTCAATATCTTATCAATCCCTCTAAAAATAAACTGTTTCTTTGCATAAAAATGTTAAATCTAATTCAAGCAATGGAAATGAGATTAAAAGCTTTAGAAACACAACGATGCAAAACCTTTCAATCCAAACAGCTATGACAACTCAATTAGCTCTACAAATCCAACAACAGACAATAGCTAATTTACAATAGCCTGCAAACTTACCAACTTATATTGCGCCTCCATCATATACTCAACCACAACACTATAGCTATACAACACCGCCATACTATCATCAAAATATACAACCACCACAAATGCCGTTGTCAGGACCATCCATATCCATGTCTCATCCTAGACATATGACTCCACCAAATATGTTCATAAATCATCCTCCAACTATAACATGGCAGCACACTCGCAAACGAATATGAGTACAAATCAGCAAATTCATTCGAACAGGGAATTTTCTTTGCCTCCACAATCTTCAACTGCTCAGCCATTTATGAGTAATGCAAATGTTCAAAATGTTCAAATCCCGAGTCAACATCTTCACGATACAACTGACATATCCCCAAAGGAAATGTATCAAAACAATCAGAAAGTAAGTTCTATTAGGAAAAATAGACATGCTACAAATACAAGTCAGCAAAGTAGAAAAGATCAACAACCAGATCTGTTAGACTAGTCAGCATGGATGTTCCAAGCTAAACTGGCTAATAGGTCTGGAAACAACAACTGTACCGTTGAAACCGCCGATATAGAACAAAATAAGCAAAACCAAAGGAATGAAAGATCAAACCAGGGATCAGACCAGTCAGTATGGATGTTCCAAGCTAAACTGGCAACTGATCCTGATAACAATAACACAAACAGAGATCACCTGAATGGAAAACCAAACCTTGGACACCATTTTTTATACCTCCCGCCTCGGGAAAAGGCACCAAACATTGCTCAAGACCATTTGACTTACATCGGGGATTAAAAATCATGACTTTTAATATTGAGGGGGCAAAAACTAATATTAACTACTTAAAAGATTTCGCAAAAGATCCTACACTTATTATCTGTCTTCAAGAACATTTGCTGTGGGGTTTTGAAAAGGACTTTTTACAGAAACATTTTCCATTACCGTGATTCCTTTTTCATTCGCTCAAAAGATGAAAATGATCCAATTCTCAATTTTAAGGCCCCCAGAGGTCATGCAGGAACAGCAATTATGTGGCCACAATCATTAGATAACTGTATACAAAAACTCCCAGATGGAAACGATCGTATAATAGCTTTCAAGATCGAACTTAGAAATCAAAATATATGCCTTATAAACACCTATATGCCTACAACATCTGCAAATTCCGAGGTCATATATAAAGAATTCCTGGATATCATCACCCATATAAGTGAAAAATATACTAACTTGACAACAATTTTGTGTGGCGATCTAAATGGGACGTTAAAAACCTCTCGATCAAACCAACATGATAAAATCTTACAAAGATATACTAGTACCCAAAATTGGATGAATAAATGCCACTCCCAAGATGACACTTTTTTCCAACACAACGGTAGATCAACATCGCAAATTGATTATATTCTCACCAATAACGAAGACATAATTGATAAAATCACAATTATGGGCATGACTGGCATAAACCTATCAACACATGTACCAGTTATCTGTGCCCTTGCTGCCAGAACAAAAACAGAAACAAAATCAATTCAAGATACAATCTACCGTGAAATATAAAATAGAATGGGACCGTGGAAACACTAATCTGTATAAAACAAAGTTAAAGAAATTACTAGCACAACAGATATCTATTCATAACAACCAGACAACAACAGATATAGTTGCCATTACTATTGACTGTTTGAAAAAAGGAGAGAAGCAATCAATTCCGTCTAGGATCATAAAGTTAAACGGGCCAAAAATTAAGGTGTCGCCAGAAGCCAAAAGGCTGCTAAATTTAAGCAAACAAAAACACAGAATCTGGGTTGTAAAGGGTCGTCCAACAGGAACTGACAAATCATACATTGAACGTAAGGAAGCAAAATATAATGCAAGGAAAATTCTCCGCAAAGAAAGAGCTATTGAAAAAGAGAATTATTATCAACTAGAACAACAACCTTCAAATAAAACATTCTTTAAACTTATAAATAGAAATATGGGCAGGGAAAATCTAAATACTCCAGTGATTCAGCATGAAAATAAGGAAATAAGCTGTCCAGTTGAACAGAAAGAAGTTTTGGCAAAATATTATGAACAATTAGCTACACCTCAAATCTCTAATGAATATGACAAAGAATATCTCAAAACATGTCAACTTCGCTGTAACATCATCAAAGAACTTGCCCAAAACAACAAGGTCTGTAGTATTGACCTTAGCGAAGACGAAATCCTAGCTGCCATCAAAAATCTTAATAGCGGTAAAGCAGGAGATGAATATGGCTTATTCTCAGAACACCTTAAATTAGCAGGCTCAGAAATTACTCCGGTATTAAAATTTTTCTTCAACAAAATAATTAAAGAAAGGAGAACACCCGAACAATTCAAAACAGGAATTATCACTCCAGTATGCAAAAAAGGAAAAGACAGCAGCCTATTGGACAGCTATAGAGGAATAACCGTCTCCTCAATTTTAGGAAAAACATTTGAACATGCATTACTGAATAAAATTATTAACAAACTTGATAATCGTTCATCTCAACAATTTGGCTTTTCACAAGGACTATCTCCGTCTATGGCAGCTCTACTAATTTCGGAAGCACAAATGAACTCTAAACAGATGAAAGAAATTCTATATTTGGCAACTCTTGATACTAAAAAGGCATTTGATGTAGTAAACCACGATATTCTCCTAGACAAATTATTTCAAAGGGACATACCACTCGACATCTGGGAAACAATTTATGAGATGTATCATGATTTAACATCAAGAATAAACTGGAAAGGAAAATACAGTACCAGTTTCCCCATAAGGCAAGGTGTCCGTCAAGGAGGTATCCTATCAACTAATTTTTATAAGGCATATATTGAAGATTTATTAATACAATTGGAGGAGTCAAATGTAGGGCTACATTTTGGAACTAATTATTCCGGCTGTCCAACTTGTGCTGATGATATACTTTTACTATCAAACTCGGATGAGGACATGCAGGTTATGTTGAACACCGTTAACACCTACTCTAAGGACCATCAATATACAATCCATCCGACAAAGAGTGTTTTGTTAAAACAAAATCAAACCTCTTCTTATAGCGGAAAAGTGACATTGCCAGCATGGGAATTTGGGAACAGGGAAATAACAACATCAGATCAAGCTACTCATCTTGGATTTACAAGATCTTCCAAAAATGAAAATTTGATAAATGTTGATGAAAGAATAAGTCTGGCGCGAAGAACATCTTACTCGCTGATGAAAACAGGCGTTCATGGAACAAATGATCTGAACCCACGTGTGTCCTACAATATATACAGAATATATATATTGCCTCGTCTCCTTTACAGTTTAGAGGTCTTTCCGCTAAATGCAAGGCAACTAAAAGCACTCAGCGACTTCCATTTAACATTCCTAAGAAACATCCAATCTCTGCCTGTCAGAACAGCGTCAGTGGCAATTTATGCTTTACTTGGTGCCCTTCCACTCGAAGCTGAGCTTCACAAACGTCAACTGAGTCTTCTTCATTCCATTCTTACATCAGAAAATCAAAACCTAAAAGAAATTTTAATACGACAATATCGTCTGCAAGTCAATCAAGGAACTTTTCTAGAAAGAACTGAATCTATTTTAAATAAATATAATCTGCCTACTATAGAGGAACTTTGGGAAAACACACCAACTAAAATTAATTGGAAACATACAACAAGATCTGCAATCATAAAATTTTGGCAAGAATGGATAAAAACAGAAATTTCTCAAAAATCAACTCTACATCGTCTGGATATTAACTCAATAAACATTGGAGAAACTCATGCAGTGTGGAACACAGCTCTGAATCTACCAGGACAAACAAAAAGGGCAATACTTAAAGCAAGAATTCTTACTGGAACTTACATGCTTCAAGCAAATAAGGCAAAATTCAAAATAGAAAATGCTGACTCAACCTGTCCCATTTGCAGGATTGAAGAAGAAAACCTTATTCACATCATTACAAGATGTCCTGACCTCGAAGGTATCCGCAGAAAACACTATGGAACCATCAAGCAAGAGATAGTGAACAAAATTGGAAGCATTCAGTGGAATTAATAGCAAGTTCCGTGATAGAGACATTATATGCCAATTGATAACAGACTGTAGGAAACTCACTGGAGAATATCTGCCTTATGATGCAGAGCTTATGAACAATATAGAGTCAACATCTCGTAAAATGTGCTATGATATGCATGTTAAGCGTCTGAACGCAATGAACATAGATTAAAACAAAAATGAATATGTACATATATGTACTCAGTATTAACCATAGTGACTAATCAATAGCTATCGTTTATATATCATCTGTGTGCTTGGACTTTAGCATGCTTAACTATAGCATTATTGAATGGCTTAATGATTAATCTGTGTGGCTTGGCTTACCTACTAGAATAACAGTAGCAAATATTAGTGGCCTTGTCTTGCTATGTTGTGCTGATTACAAAACCGTTTATATGAAAACTTTTTAGCTCTTCAAAATTTCAGTCTGAAATTTTTAGTCTGTATATATTAACATTTAAAACAGTCCATAGTTTTATGATAAAAGTTTTAAATAACATTCTATGTGGAATACTTTTAAAATGGATTATATTATGCCGTGTAACATAAGCCTCAAATTCTATATTGATATTTGTGCCCGTGTAATATAAGCCAACTATTTCTTAAAATCCGTTTGGATGTGCTCCTCATTATAGTACTGCAACCAGAGTTCATTTTTTAAAACTTTAATGGTCCTAAAGAACACACACCTAAATTATATATCGATGGAAAGAGGAAAACGTGTATAATAAGAAAAGTTGGGTCGTAAAAATCCGGAGTGGTCACAATTTTGTGAAATTGAGGTCAAAGGTCAGACCTAAAAATATCAACATTTCAACCACAAGGACAAAAAGGAGAAATATTCTGATATTTATTCAATAGAATGCTACAAAAACGATTCAATCATAAGCATATGGTATAAACGATATTAAAACGACAAATTTGACTACTTATATGAAAAGCTGCGATTAAAAAATGGCGTTGATTTGGAACCTTCGGATTTTTTCCATTTAAGACATAGCAAAAGAAGAAGTGGCCTTGGCCTTTTCACATCCATAAACTTTCATATTGTGTATAGTATTTCACTATAGTATATTACAGAATTATTTTCTAAAGTATAAAACACCAGTTTATCAAGTTAAATTATTTCAATATTTTTTCTATCTTTGAAAAAAACAAAATTCAAGCGCTGAAACAGTGTATTTGCAAAGTCTAGACAGGGCAGTTATAACACAACATATACTATAGTCACACGAGGCGAATGCGAGGTTTAAAAAAAATGAGTGTAAAACAAAGTCAGTTTGGTGCATGAACATTTTTTTAGTGGGATAATCCTGGTAAAAAAGTTAACTATTTTTAAGGGAAGGATGAAAAATTATACAATGCAATGCCAATTTTCTAATGTTGTAATTCAAAATCAGTCAAGGTCCTTATATAACTTTTAAAAGTGACACACAATATCTCAAGTATTCATAAAATAGGGACATGAATCAATCTCTTAGTCATCATATGCGGATTCAGTACGCGTATTAGCATTAAAAGACACTTCCTTTTTTTATAAGAACAAGTTCGGCGTAGGACAGAGTTTGTTCAAAGCAAACACAGTTTATGAGTACAAATGCTATCTGGAGCGTAAATACCGTCATGATTCGGTCAAACTCGTCAGATATAGTCTTACCTTTGCATAGGAAACACAAAAGAAATGTGAGTACAAAGTTTCGATCAATGTTAGTGACCCATATTCCCATATGCATATGCATGATGTATCTGCTCTGCCAATCCAAAATGTAATGGGGCGAATGTTGCTACAGAAACGATTGATTTTGTAATAGCCATCCATTTACGAATTTTTGTTATCTTTAGGGACAATATACGGTTCAGAAGCGCCTTTGTGTTATTTTTATCAATTAACTAACAAATTAACTTTTGAGCCTAGGCTCCGTGTTGAAGACCGGACCGTGACCTATAATGGTTTACTTTTATAAATTGTGACTTGGATGGTGTGTTGTATCATTGGCACTCATACCACATCTTCCGATATCTATTAACAAGCTATGCATTTCCATAGAAATACCAAAACGAGGACATAGCTCAAAGAGCACTGGTGGCAGGGTGAAGTAATTGTTCTTCTTTTAATGTATCCTTAATATTTTCAGACACACCTTGGTGTAATTCTGAAAGTCTTAACATAGACTTCAATTTCCCTGCAGCAGATATGGCATCCCCTAAATTGAGTTCAGAGCTAAACTCATTATTTCATATCCCTTGGCCCCACTGTGTTTGAATTGTAAGGTGTCACAATATCTAGTTACATTGTAGTTCTGGAGTTTGGCAGTTTGGTAAGCATCAGAGACAATCTTGGGTAAAATTGATCGGTATATATAGAGGATGTGCTACATGAGAAAGGCTTTTTTTTTATGGAAGACCAAATCACATCACTAACAATCGTTATTAATGAACTGACAGCAAGTTCAATTTCTAATTTTTCAGTAACTTAATTGCACATGGGTTGTCTTCAATAAGTACTTGGTTATGCATGGATAAATGATTACTCACATTAATAAGCACAACTTAAAAGACTGTCAACACGTTTAGAGGACTCAGTTTTGCGTAGTTTTCTGGTTTTGTTTTAAAGGTTTGTCTTTTACACAAAAAACCCTGTTTCATATCCAAACTACAAGAAAGAAACTGAGCGCGAGATCGTATAAAAGTGTCAGGTTGTGAGATGTATGGATTTCTGTTGTTTCTAATTCAAAGTTCCCCAAGGGTGACTGGGGAAACGAAATGTGGTCACTTGGGGTTCTCCCGACCGGCAGTAAAACGAAGTGGGGCGTTCGTTTGGCTGTGCGGGATGTATCAAGTTCGCAGTCACGTCCGGTCAGAATTGGGACGTTAAGTCTGATGCCTCGTGTAAAGGGAGTGTCACGTTCTTTGCATGTTAAAACCCTTCCATCAACTCTTTGAGGAGTCCGAAAGTGGCCTGTTGCAATGGAAAATTTCTGTCCCAATCCAATATACCATCATTTTCCAGTGGCAGTCTAAATTTTCCCGATCATCATCTCGAATGGCCTCTATTATGACAAAACCTACCTATTGTTTTTATTGTTAACTTGTTCTCGTCCTGAACATGCATGAAATATTTGTCACTGGACCTTAAGCAACCATCAATCAATCAATCAATCTAATTTAAAGACGCACCAATTTTGCCTTCTGGTGCAAGTCTCATAACATCACTGATGATTCTCCCACGGAAAGCAGAATATTAAGAGAAGTTGGTTTTAGCATCACCTTGTCACACACCAAATCTCTGCGAATCTTCAATAGTACTTTTCCCCCGACCAGTTGCATGAATATAAATTGCTCTGAGGTTAAACATTGACATACAATGTATTTTCACACAATGTCAACTATAGTCATTATCCGGAAAAACCTCTTATCCGAAGGATTTGGTTAACTTTTATATAAAGTCAAAATTTTATTAACAAAAATATAACTTATTTACAGAAAATACACGAAAGAACTACTATATATATTCAAATCACTCAAAAATAAATTAACTTCTCCTACAAAATCTACATAATCACATCGAAACTATCAAATTGATGGTGAAGGAAAAAATAAATGGTGGAGCTGATAGACGGATAGGAAATTTCCGTAATTAAAAAAGGTACAAATGATGTTTTTATTTTTGAGTTTTTGACAAAATTGTTTGGAATTTGCCCAACAAAATTTGCATGCAGTATCGCAATAATATGTTTTGTCCTCTCAAATGTCAAATACTATTTTTGAATCATATGTTTTCTCGTTTTCAAAGAAAAACGCGTTAAATTTCTACCTAAAAAACAGCTAACTTTAAGTTTGAAACTTTTACTTGGAGATGGTATTATATTTATGTCTTCATAATTCCGATGATCCTTGATGATATGTGCATAGAAAATATTTACGAAAATAGCGGGAAATTTAACCAAAAAATATATTTTTGGATTTTAAGGTAACTACCCAAAACCGTAAATTGTGGGGTACCCCCATTAAAGGGATAAAATACAAAAATGTGACCATAGAAACTTTTTACGACCCGACGGAAATTAAACACTCCTGTAAGAAGTATCCCGACAGTTTTGACGTAAATGAACAATCGGTTTAGCTTATAATTCTAATCATTTCTGCCCCTCCCTAACGGTAACACTTTTCCTATTCATAACGATTTTCAAAATACCTTATAAACAACACTTGCTTTTTACCCCTATGTTCTATTTGTATCCACGTCGATCATCTTGGTTGTCATGCTGGATCATTTGACACATATTTTTAACTAGATACCCATGCTGATTATGGCAAAGTTAGGTAAACTTAAGTCCAGAAGTTGCAGAGAAGACTTTTTTTAAAGCTAAGAGACGACGACAGACGACGGACGCCAAGTGATTAGAAAAGTTCACGTGGCCCTGTTAATTATAAGATTTGAAACAATCCTGGTCAGTATCAAGTATCCGAATGAAAATACTATGTTCCGAAAATATTCTTTACAAAATAACTTGTCTTCCTCCGGTTCTTAACATTTGTTCGAATTTACATTTTGACAGCTAAATATGTAAACAAGTCTTGAATGAAATAAAGTGCATCTGTCCTTGAAGCAACATTCGTGACATTTAAACAAAATACATAGTAGAGATATTTTCTTGAAAGTCAGTCCTTTCCTGGTACTAGTACTTGTACCCTAGCAATTAAAGGTGACATTCAAGTTGGTTAAAAGATATAAAAACACGCAGTCACGTCTGGTCCAAAAGTATGAAGAGAGTTTCCTGCATTTTAAGATCCCCTTGCATCAACTCTTTGATGGGTTCGTAGATGGCCTGCTTTGCAGGTTAAACTTTTTAGTAATGAGTTTGCATATGAGAAATCTTTCAAGCGATATTTTTTTCTCAGAAATTGTTTTAATCAAGTTTCGTGTTAGTGTCACTTCCCTTATGTTGCCAATGCCTGAAACTCTACACTGTCCTCTTAAGTTTGTTACCCCTACCAAGCGTATATTATTGACGGTCAGTTCCCTTAATTTGATTTTACTGTGACTGAATCTTAGAAACTGTTTTCATAAGACATTCTTGAAAGTTTATAATTGTCTGCTTCACTCGAAACTAATAAAATATATGACGTATCAAATGTAAACTAATAAAATACATGACGTATCAAATGTAAACTATTCTAATATGACGTGCTTCTTCTGCTTTGTGAATAAACCCATGCTCTATATCCAATAAAATTTGTTTGCACATGCGTATATCGACTACTGCAGAATAATGAAATTTATCAAATTGGTATATGCATTTAATATATTTCATTAACTTCTTCTTCTTCTTTTCTGTATCTTCCTCTTGCTAATAGTACTGCAACTGACATCGAAAAAGACGCTTAGTTAACGAGTTTAATGGTCCGGAATAACACACGGCTGCAAATTGTTTTAAATGATAGAATAATAGCTATATTTTAATTTCCGTCGGGTCGTAAAAAGTTTCTATGGTCACATTTTTGTATTTTATCCCTTTAATGGGGGTACCCCACAATTTACGGTTTTGGGTAGTTACCTTAAAATCCAAAAATATATTTTTTGGTTAAATTTCCCGCTATTTTCGTAAATATTTTCTATGCACATATCATCAAGGATCATCGGAATTATGAAGACATAAATATAATACCATCTCCAAGTAAAAGTTTCAAACTTAAAGTTAGCTGTTTTTTAGGTAGAAATTTAACGCGTTTTTCTTTGAAAACGAGAAAACATATGATTCAAAAATAGTATTTGACATTTGAGAGGACAAAACATATTATTGCGATACTGCATGCAAATTTTGTTGGGCAAATTCCAAACAATTTTGTCAAAAACTCAAAAATAAAAACATCATTTGTACCTTTTTTAATTACGGAAATTTCCTATCCGTCTATCAGCTCCACCATTTATTTTTTCCTTCACCATCAATTTGATAGTTTCGATGTGATTATGTAGATTTTGTAGGAGAAGTTAATTTATTTTTGAGTGATTTGAATATATATAGTAGTTCTTTCGTGTATTTTCTGTAAATAAGTTATATTTTTGTTAATAAAATTTTGACTTTATATAAAAGTTAACCAAATCCTTCGGATAAGAGGTTTTTCCGGATAATGACTATAGTTGACATTGTGTGAAAATACATTGTATGTCAATGTTTAACCTCAGAGCAATTTATATTCATGCAACTGGTCGGGGGAAAAGTACTATTGAAGATTCGCAGAGATTTGGTGTGTGACAAGGTGATGCTAAAACCAACTTCTCTTAATATTCTGCTTTCCGTGGGAGAATCATCAGTGATGTTATGAGACTTGCACCAGAAGGCAAAATTGGTGCGTCTTTAAATTAGATTGATTGATTGATTGATGGTTGCTTAAGGTCCAGTGACAAATATTTCATGCATGTTCAGGACGAGAACAAGTTAACAATAAAAACAATAGGTAGGTTTTGTCATAATAGAGGCCATTCGAGATGATGATCGGGAAAATTTAGACTGCCACTGGAAAATGATGGTATATTGGATTGGGACAGAAATTTTCCATTGCAACAGGCCACTTTCGGACTCCTCAAAGAGTTGATGGAAGGGTTTTAACATGCAAAGAACGTGACACTCCCTTTACACGAGGCATCAGACTTAACGTCCCAATTCTGACCGGACGTGACTGCGAACTTGATACATCCCGCACAGCCAAACGAACGCCCCACTTCGTTTTACTGCCGGTCGGGAGAACCCCAAGTGACCACATTTCGTTTCCCCAGTCACCCTTGGGGAACTTTGAATTAGAAACAACAGAAATCCATACATCTCACAACCTGACACTTTTATACGATCTCGCGCTCAGTTTCTTTCTTGTAGTTTGGATATGAAACAGGGTTTTTTGTGTAAAAGACAAACCTTTAAAACAAAACCAGAAAACTACGCAAAACTGAGTCCTCTAAACGTGTTGACAGTCTTTTAAGTTGTGCTTATTAATGTGAGTAATCATTTATCCATGCATAACCAAGTACTTATTGAAGACAACCCATGTGCAATTAAGTTACTGAAAAATTAGAAATTGAACTTGCTGTCAGTTCATTAATAACGATTGTTAGTGATGTGATTTGGTCTTCCATAAAAAAAAAGCCTTTCTCATGTAGCACATCCTCTATATATACCGATCAATTTTACCCAAGATTGTCTCTGATGCTTACCAAACTGCCAAACTCCAGAACTACAATGTAACTAGATATTGTGACACCTTACAATTCAAACACAGTGGGGCCAAGGGATATGAAATAATGAGTTTAGCTCTGAACTCAATTTAGGGGATGCCATATCTGCTGCAGGGAAATTGAAGTCTATGTTAAGACTTTCAGAATTACACCAAGGTGTGTCTGAAAATATTAAGGATACATTAAAAGAAGAACAATTACTTCACCCTGCCACCAGTGCTCTTTGAGCTATGTCCTCGTTTTGGTATTTCTATGGAAATGCATAGCTTGTTAATAGATATCGGAAGATGTGGTATGAGTGCCAATGATACAACACACCATCCAAGTCACAATTTATAAAAGTAAACCATTATAGGTCACGGTCCGGTCTTCAACACGGAGCCTAGGCTCAAAAGTTAATTTGTTAGTTAATTGATAAAAATAACACAAAGGCGCTTCTGAACCGTATATTGTCCCTAAAGATAACAAAAATTCGTAAATGGATGGCTATTACAAAATCAATCGTTTCTGTAGCAACATTCGCCCCATTACATTTTGGATTGGCAGAGCAGATACATCATGCATATGCATATGGGAATATGGGTCACTAACATTGATCGAAACTTTGTACTCACATTTCTTTTGTGTTTCCTATGCAAAGGTAAGACTATATCTGACGAGTTTGACCGAATCATGACGGTATTTACGCTCCAGATAGCATTTGTACTCATAAACTGTGTTTGCTTTGAACAAACTCTGTCCTACGCCGAACTTGTTCTTATAAAAAAAGGAAGTGTCTTTTAATGCTAATACGCGTACTGAATCCGCATATGATGACTAAGAGATTGATTCATGTCCCTATTTTATGAATACTTGAGATATTGTGTGTCACTTTTAAAAGTTATATAAGGACCTTGACTGATTTTGAATTACAACATTAGAAAATTGGCATTGCATTGTATAATTTTTCATCCTTCCCTTAAAAATAGTTAACTTTTTTACCAGGATTATCCCACTAAAAAAATGTTCATGCACCAAACTGACTTTGTTTTACACTCATTTTTTTTAAACCTCGCATTCGCCTCGTGTGACTATAGTATATGTTGTGTTATAACTGCCCTGTCTAGACTTTGCAAATACACTGTTTCAGCGCTTGAATTTTGTTTTTTTCAAAGATAGAAAAAATATTGAAATAATTTAACTTGATAAACTGGTGTTTTATACTTTAGAAAATAATTCTGTAATATACTATAGTGAAATACTATACACAATATGAAAGTTTATGGATGTGAAAAGGCCAAGGCCACTTCTTCTTTTGCTATGTCTTAAATGGAAAAAATCCGAAGGTTCCAAATCAACGCCATTTTTTAATCGCAGCTTTTCATATAAGTAGTCAAATTTGTCGTTTTAATATCGTTTATACCATATGCTTATGATTGAATCGTTTTTGTAGCATTCTATTGAATAAATATCAGAATATTTCTCCTTTTTGTCCTTGTGGTTGAAATGTTGATATTTTTAGGTCTGACCTTTGACCTCAATTTCACAAAATTGTGACCACTCCGGATTTTTACGACCCAACTTTTCTTATTATACACGTTTTCCTCTTTCCATCGATATATAATTTAGGTGTGTGTTCTTTAGGACCATTAAAGTTTTAAAAAATGAACTCTGGTTGCAGTACTATATAGGGAAACCAGCTTTTTCTTCATTATTCTGATTTTTTAAGTATCGTCTGAGTTGTTGTCACACGAATGTTTACTCCATAACCATTTTGTTTTCTATATGTCATATTTTGCTGCATTTGTTGCTTTCCCCACATCCTTCCTTTTGTCTATATGATTATGATATTCTCCTGGAAACAGCTCTTTTTGAATAAAAGGGATCAACGAACCCATTACCTTACCTTTAAGATAGATATGTAAACATGAGCATAATTATGGGTGATTATTCAGACTAGTGCACACATTTTACAGTTCAAACAAGGCAATGCAAACCAGAAATTAAATGTACAATATAATATATATTCAATATTGATCAAACAATTTAAAACGCGTGATGTGATGCCTTCGGCATATAATTTAAATGCATCGTAAGCTGTACACGACGTCATCGTCATCCATCGTGTAGCCTTCGTAATCCATCGTGTAGCCTTCGTGACCCATCGTGTAGGCTTCGGCTGAGATATGAAGCTTAAATACCCGTCTTCCGTTAACCTTCGTATGTCCATCCTTTGCTATCGTATATAATTTCGGCACCATCGTATAGACTTCGTTATTCATCGTACTTGCTTCGGTCACTTTTTGGTATTTTAACGAGATCGGGACCAACTTCGTACGAACTTACAATTTTCGCATTCGGGTGCATGTCCATCGTATATAAAAATCGGGACAGTGTGACGCGGGCATACTTAGAGTTATTGCCCTTCGATTTTAACATTTTTGGGGGAGAATTTTCCCTTATAAGTTTTAATCATTATGATAGCTAGAGAGGAACTTAATTAAACGAAACTGATCAGGAAGACAAGACCTACATTTAAGACCATATGGAGGAAATCGTCCGACGACTCCTTATTGGAGTAATGGCCCATTAATGACGGTTTGTACTAAATTTTTTGCGTTCTGATTTATATATAAAAAAGAAGATGTGGTATGATTGCCAATGAGACAACTATCCACAAAAGACCAAAATGACACAGACATTAACAACTATAGGTTATCGTACGGCCTTCAACAATGAGCAAAGCCCATACCGCATAGTCAGCTATAATAGGCCCCGATAAGACAATGTAAAACAATTTAAACGAGAAAACTAACGGCCTTATTCATGTAAAAAAAAATGAATGAAAAACAAATATGTAACACATAAACAAACGACAACCACTGAATAACAGGCTCCTGACTTGGGACAGGCACATACATAAATAATGTGGCGGGGTTTAACATGTTAGCGGGATCCCAACCCCCCCCCCCCCCCCTCTATCCTGGGACAGTGGTATAACAGTACAACATAAGAACGAACTACAACTAGAGGCTCTAAAGAGCCTGTGTCGCTCACCTTGGTCTATGTGAATATTAAAGGAAGCAGATGGATTCATGACAAAATTGTGTTTTGGTGATGGTGATGTGTTTGTACATCTTACTTTACTGAACATTCTTGCTGCTTAAAATTAGCTCTATCTATAATGATTGAACTTGGCCCATTAGTTTCAGTGGAAAATGTTAGTAAAAATTTACAAATTTTATGAAAATTGTTAAAAATTGACTATAAAGAACAATAACTCCTAAGGGGGTCAATTGACCATTTCGGTCATGCTGACTTATTTGTAAATCTTACTTTGCTGAACATTATTGTTGTTTACAGTTTATCTCTATCAATAATAATATTCAAGATAATGACCAAAAACAGCAAAATTTCCTTAAAACTAACAATTCAGGGTCAGCAACCCAACAACGGGTTGTCTGATTCATCTAAAATTTTCAGGGCAGATAAATGTTGACCTGATAAACAATTTTACCCCTGTCAGATTTGCTCTAACTGCTTTGGGTTTTGAGTTATAAGCCAAAAACTGCATTTTACCCCATGTTCTATTTTTAGCCATGGCGGCCATCTTGGTTGGATGGCCGGGTCACCGGACACATTTTTCAAACTACTAACCCAAAAGATGATTGTGGCCAAGTTTGGATTAATTTGGCCCAGTAGTTTCAGAGGAGAAGATTTTTGTAAAAGATTACTAAGATTTACGAAAAATGGTTAAAAATTGACTATAAAGGGCAATAACTCCTAAAGGGGTCAACTGACCATTTCAATCATGTTGACTTATTTGTAAATCTTACTTTGCTGAACATTATTGCTGTTTACTGTTTATCTCTATCTATAATAATATTCAAGATAATAACCAAAAACAGCAAAATTTCCTTAAAATTACTAATTCAGGGGCAGCAACCCAACAACGGGTTATCCGATTCATCTGAAAATTTCAGGGCAGATAGATCTTCACCTGTTGAACAATTCTGCTCCATGTCAGATTTGCTCTAAATGCTTTGGTTTTTTGAGTTATAAGCCAAAAACTGCATTTTACCCCTATGTTCTATTTTTAGCCATGGCGGCCATCTTGGATGGTTGGCCGGGTCACCAATGATACCCCAATGATGATTGTGGCCAAGTTTGGTTTAATTTGGCCCAGTAGTTTCAGAGGAGAAGATTTTTGTAAAAGTTAACGACGACGACGGACGACGACGGACGACGGACGACGACGGACGCCAAGTGATGAGAAAAGCTCAGTTGGCCTTTTAGGCCAGGTGAGCTAAAAATCAGTTGAAAAAGGCTTAACTCATCAGATGGACAAAAATAATGATAAAAATTAAAACAGATAAATAGAAACTTTAAATAACAAAAATGACCAGCAAGGCAACATCTACAAACAAGTCAAAGTTTGCAGATATAATTTAACGCAATATAGACTGGCACTCTTTACAGAAGTAATTGTCCTTAAATGAATATTTTTCTACCCTCTTTTGAGATTTGAGCAAAAACTAAAAAAGACGGAGAGAAAGTAAGCAGACAAAATGGTTAGCTTTACACGAAAAAAGAAAGAAATGTATTATATTACCATCCACAATGTTAGTGTGTCCCTTGTTGAATAAGTGCATAGACCTAGGTGATTGTAATCATTTAAGGTTCCTAAATAGCACAAGTACCGGTGTTATATAGTCATTCTTCAGAGATAGAATTATATTTTTACGCTGACAAATATTTTGTCAATTTACATTAACACAAGTCTGTCTATACATGTTCATCATTCTGTCTATGTGACAACTAGTTTGTTTTAATTTCCACCAGTATTTTATAATAGTCTGTCTACATTCTCAACAGTCTGGATATGTTTCCACAAGTCTGTCTTTGTCCACTAGACTAGTCTGTATGCATTTTCAATAGTCTGACTTCATATTCACCAGTCCGTCTTTGTGCTTACTATTCTGTCTACATGTCTACTAGTCTGTCTTAGTGTTCAATAGTCTATCTACATGTTTACCAGTCAGTTTATGTATTCACCAATCTGCCAACTATACCAGTCTGTGGATGTGCCCACCTGTCGGTCTTTACGTACCAGTCGGTCTATATGTCTACCATATTATAATGTGTCAACGTGTCTGTCCATCGTCTGTCTACATGTTCATCAGTCCGTCTGTAAATGCATTTTGTTGTGTTATTTTGTCTGATATTCAACATCTTCATTATGCTGACATTAACATGCATTCTTTTGACCTGAAAACTTACTATAGGTGTTTTAATTACTCCATACTAATACCCTAATGCTTTAAAATGCCAAAAAGTTTTCGTTGGGATTTATCATAAGCCAAGAAACATTTTTAAAATGTATATCAAGTACTTGATAAATTGCATGCATATATTGGTGATTTTGAATCTGTTCAAAGTTTTGATTTTTCTACCCTATATACCACTTTGCCTCATATTCTTATTAAGAAAAAATTCACATCCCTAATTAACTGGGCATTTAAAAAGTCGGAATGCGAGTACATATGTTCAAACTCTTTTAGATCATTTTTTAGTAGCAATAAACAAAAGAACTATGTCAATTGGACATGCTTTGATACTATTTATGCACTTGAATTTTTACTTGATAACATTTTTGTTCGCTTTGGAGATTCCGTATATCGTCAAGTTATTGGAATTCCAATGGGGACTAACTGTGCACCACTTATTGCGGACCTGTTTTTGTATTGTTATGAGTTACAATTTATGACTAAAATTAGCAAAGACCCATCAAAACAACATTTGATACAAAAATTTAACAATACTTTTAGATATTTGGATGATATATTGGCTCTAAATAATGACGACTTCAGTATGTATACTAAAGAAATTTATCCTGTAGAACTTACTTTAAATAAAGCTAATGATAACAATGACCACTGCCCTTTCCTCGATCTTGATATCTATATCATAAACGGGAAGCTTAATACAAAAATTTATGATAAAAGAGATGATTTTTCATTTCCTATTGTTAATTATCCATTTTTAGATGGTGACGTTCCCTTGTCACCATCTTATGGTGTTTATATATCTCAACTTGTACGATTCGCTCGTGTATGTAACAATGTATTAGATTTTAGCGAGAGAAATTTATGTATTACTGAAAAATTATTACACCAGGGTTTTCGATATCACAAACTGGTCAAAACATTTACTAAATTTTATCACCGGTATAAGGAATTAATTCGTAAATATAACTCAACATGCAGACATCTTATACGTTCAGGTATTTCACATCCAAAATTTTATGGAAATATTCTTTATAAAGCACAAAAATGTCAGTATTCTCCTCAGAAACTAACAAAACCTTTAAATAGACTTATTAAAAGGGGATATAGTTACGATACTGTTGTCAGGTCATTAAAGATTGCATATTTTGGCTTTAACATTGATTCACTGATAGGGTCTTTGCATCGGAACTAAACCCATTTATTTCTAAAAAAAACAGTTGTTGGCATGACACGGGTTATGTTCTTCTCATATATTTTATGATAGTATGATACTAAACCCCTAACGGGAGGGATTGTACCTGATATTCATATGATGAAGACATAATCTTTCAATCAGTTTAATTGAGGTCTGGAGCTGGCATGTCAGTTAACTGCTAGTAGTCTGTTGTTATTTATGTATTATTGTCATTTTATTTATTTTCTTTTGTTACATCTTTTGACATCAGACTCGGACTTCTCTTGAACTGAATTTTAATGTGCGTATTGTTATTGTTTTACTTTTCTACATTGGCTAGAGGTATAGGGGGAGGGTTGAGATCTCATAAACATGTTTAACCCCGCCGCAATTTTGCGCCTGTCCCAAGTCAGGAGCCTCTGGCCTTTGTTAGTCTTGTATGATTTTAAATTTTAGTTTCTTGTGTATAATTCGGAGTTTAGTATGACGTCCATTATCACTGTACTATTATGCATATTTTAGGGGCCAGCTGAAGGACACCTACGGGTGCGGGAATTCTCGCTACATTGAAGACCCATTGGTTGCCTTCGGCTGTTGTTTGCTCTATGGTCGGGTGGTTGTCGCTTTGACATATTCACCATTTCCTTTCTCAATTTTATTGCCACAACAATTGACTTTGCAGGTTTAGTTTTTCTGACAACAGGCTAGTATAACAAGTAAAGTTTAAAAATAAAATAGTCTTCATTTTTTTACATAATTAAGGCCGTTAGTTTTCTCGTTTGAATTGTTTTACATTGTCTTATCGGGGCCTATTATAGCTGACTATGCGGTATGGGCTTTGCTCATTGTTGAAGGCCGTACGGTGACCTATAGTTGTTAATGTCTGTGTCATTTTGGTCTTTTGTGGATAGTTGTCTCATTGGCAATCATACCACATCTTCTTTTTTATATTATCTATCTCGGGTTGAAAAACTGTCATTTCGCAACCATACTATTTATACATGGTTTCGCAGTTAATGTATGTCTCTGCATGCTTTTTTTTATATGAAATGTAGCAATGTCGCACAAGTAGTCATTTTCGTTATTAAACAACAACCAGTCGTGGAGAACATGATTGTTATTAGTTGTAATTGGTTTTGAAATAGCTTTCAGTAACTGAGAGTACTCTTATTCCGGTGCTAAGTGATTATTGTGCACCATATCAACATTTTTAGTTAAGCCAACTGATATTTTACATGTTTTTCTTATGGAGTGCTGTCCAAGGCTGGATTATTACGGGGGGGGGGATGTTTAAAGCTACCACCTTCTTTATGCGCCATTCCGAAGCCAAGATCATGTAGTACAATTATGTTGTTGGTTGATATTGGTTAATTATTAATTTAATACCAAACAGACAACAATAAAATATAAACATGTATATATAAGACACGTATATTGATACTGTATACTTTATTGTATAAAGTATAAATCATTGACAATGAAGGTTTCGTACCGCTAAAATAATTTAAAAAAAATGTTGCTATTTTCTTTTTGGATAAAAATTTGGAACTGACGTCGGCGACGTTATAATTCAAGCGGGAAACATTAGCTTCTCGTGCTATTAGGGGGGAAATTGGCATGGGGGAAGAATGGCTATAGGACACCGGCATATTGCTGAGCATCATACTTTAGTTATTATTTTCATGTTGTTTCTATTCAAAATACATTTTTATTTGTATTTTTTATTATTATTATTACATTTTTTCTATAGCGCTAAATCTAAAAACAATATTACTCAAAGCGCTTTACATCACATGTTAAACGAAATATACACACAGACAGTGATAAAAATATAAAACATGAACCCACAAAATAAATATTTAAGTGTTAAAACTTTTCTAGATAAAAGGATTAATAATGTGGATTTTTTTTCAAAAAAGTGGAATATATATATCAATGAATCAAAATAAAAAAACGAGTAAAAAATTATACTGAATAAAGTTGGTAAAATAAATAGCCAAAAAAGTCTAAAATAAGATTGCTATTACAAATTATCAAATATAAGTTAAAAATTTGAAAACGTATTCAAAAGATGAAAAAGGAATATTACCATGTAAAAATATAATTACTGAAATGAAAAAATATGTGTGCTACTAAAAAAAAAAAAAAAAAAAAAATACAATGTACATATTTTAAATGAAACATATCTCCAGTTAAAAGAAAGGTTCGATAAATCAAAAGCAGGCTAACGTCTATGGCACAATGTATCACAGAAACGAATTTAAGGGATTAAAAATGCTTTATAATAGTTACATGTTACACTGACATCGAATGTAAACAAAACTGTACCAATATATCATAAGTGAAAGTATGTTATAAAACAGTCTATATTGGTTACTGTTATATGTGGGGTTTTCTCCCTTCATATTAATGCTTCTGGTTCATCAGTTACTTGTACTTGGGACGAAATCCACGTAGTTATGGTTTGTTCATGGCATACAACCATTGGTCATGGCATACAACCATTGGTCATGGCATACAACCATTGGTCATGGCATACAACCATTGGTCATGACATACAACCATTGGTCATGACATACAACCATTGGTCATGGCATACAACCATTGGTCATGGCATACAACCATTGGTCATGGCATACAACCATTGGTCATGACATACAACCATTGGTCATGACATACAACCATTGGTCATGGCATACAACCATTGGTCATGGCATAAAACCATTGGTCATGGCATACAACCATTGGTCATGGCATACAACCATTGGTCATGGCATACAACCATTGGTCATGGCATACAACCATTGGTCATGGCATACAACCATTGGTCATGGCATACAACCATTGGTCATGGCATACAACCATTGGTCATGGCATACAACCACAGTCCGAACACAAACAATCCAACACAAGTCCTATACATGTGTTGTTTGTCGTAGGCATCTAGCTTAGTACGTACCCAATTAACACCTGAAAAAAATAACATACTTGTTATTTGTAATATTTGATTTTAACTCATGAATAAAGTTAAAATATCTCAGTATATACACAGATATTCAAAAAAACATATAGAAAGATCTGAGCGTCTTTGTTCTATATGCTCACTTGGTAAAGTTGAAGATGAGCTTCATTTTTCATTAGAATGCCATCTTTTTGATATTCAAAGGAAAGATTTTTTTCAAGACATTTCTAACAATTATTATAATTTTATAAATTGAAATAAATCTTCTAAATTTTTATGGCTATTGACCCAAGAAAATGTAACTCTTATGGAGAAACTGGGCTTTTATATTTGTGACTGTTTTGAATTAAGGAGATCAGGTATGACCATTGACACTAAGTCAAGTAAATAATTTGAGAATAAATGCATATAATGTAATTTTATTCTTTTATTCACAATATATTTGTGTTTTTTTTGCTCTCCTTCTGACCAATGCTTATATTCCAAATATATATATATGTATATGCCGCTATTATTGTTGTTGTTACCAATTATGTAAATCAATTGTATCTTATTTTATGCCCTTTATGGGCCCTGTAATTTGGGAAATAAAAATATTCTATTCTATTCTATTCTATACACTTTTTAAAATTGTTTTACTATCTTCTGGCATTACAACTGAAAGAATAAACATACCAGAGGCGGATTTAGAGGGGACAGGGGGCCGGGTTGGTTGCTTATAGAGGGAATCACCGAAGCGTGACTGGAGAGGGCCCCCTTCTTAGGAAGTCTGTGGGACCCAACTTATGAAAATTTCTAGATCCGCCAGTGCATACTATAAGATAATCATTATTAAGCAGAGTGTATACTTGTTTTATAATTTACAATCAACGGAATGAGGTAATCAGAGTACCGTTTTCAGTGTTCGATATACATGACTTGATTAATCCACATAATATTCCGCATGAATCCAAAAGTGTGGAAAACTAGCTATGCATTATAAGATATTATCATATATGACGTTGATATAGTACTCACAGTATATTACGGTGGCAGAATGCGGCCATGAAAGAAAAAAAAAATATGTTGTTCCCTCAAGATACTATGTCGTTCCCTCAAGATGCTATGTCGTTCCCACAAGATAGTTATCTCGTTCCCTCAAGATAGTTATCTCGTTCCCTCAAGATACTATGTCGTTCCCTCAAGATAGTTATCTCGTTCCCTCAAGATACTATGTCGTTCCCTCAAGATAGTTATCTCGTTCCCTCAAGATAATTATCTCGTTCCCTCAAGATACTATGTCGTTCCCTCAAGATGTTATTTTGTTCCCTCAAGATACTATGTCGTTCCCTCAAGATGATATGTCGTACCCACAAGATAGTTATCTCGTTCCATCAAGATACTATGTCGTTCCCTCAAGATACTGTGTCGTTCCTTCAAGATGTTATGTTGTTCCCTCAAGATAGTTATCTCGTTCCCTCAAGATGCTATGTGGTTCCCTCAAGATGTTATGTTGTTCCCTCAAGATAGTTATCTCGTTCCCTCAAGATACTATGTCGTTCGCTCAAGATGTTATGTTGTTCCCTCAAGATGCTATGTCGTTCCCTCAATATACTATGTTGTTCTCTTAAGATAGTTATCTCGTTCCCTCAAGATTTTAAAATTGTATTGATATATGATTCATTTCGCCCTTCGAAGCGGAACTGTAGACGTGGCCAGATCCCAAAAGTAGAATATTTGCATAATAATAATGATATAATAATTCTGTATTTAAAGAGAATAACTGAGAGTGGATAGGAGGGGTCCTGATCCAGAAATCCCGGGCTTAAAAACACGAAATCTCGAAATCCCGAATTTAAATAAAGTAAATCCCGACGTCCCATAATCCGAAAAAAAGAATTTCCGGATCCGAAAGGGTCAATCCCGAAATCCCGAGCTTAAAAACACCCGATCCCGGAGTGCCAATAAAGGCAGCACTCCACAGTCTCGCATTTTGGCCCCTGAGGATTTTTCAAATATAAGAGCTAGTGTGCAATAAAATTCATTTTTGGATAGCTGAGTATTAAAATAGCCTTCGTATTGGGTTTATATGAACATAAAGATCATATAATGTATGTAATATAGGCTGTTTTCTGTATGACAGTCCGTATTTGTATGTCCATACCATACAATGGTCCGCCAATTTTTGTAATGTTTTTTTCCAACTTTTTGTCGCACGAACTTTGTGATTAGATTTTACGAAAAATTAGGCGAAAGACACCCATTTTTTATTTGATCATTAGGAAGATTTATGAAAACAGTTTCTAAAAAGGTATCACTCAAAGGCTTTGAAATTCTAGTTTGATCCAAATTTTGGGGGATATGTGACATGCATGTTTACCCCCTTTTTGCAATATTTTATGGTAGATAAATGCAGAATGTTGCCATGGATACACAGAAAAGGAATTATTTTTCACCCTTTTAACATTTGAAAATTAAATCTAAGGAAAATACTGATTACATACATATGCACATGTACAACACAAACAGTTAGGTTAATGTATTAGAAATCCAGGAATAGGAGATGATAAAACATTTTGTGGCTCATTTTTAATTTTATTTTCTAAGAGGGTGGTAAAGGGTTATTTTCGTGCAACGTTTTCGGCCTTTGCATTTTACGTGTTTTCGTGATTTGGTGTTTTATTTCTCGTTTTCTCGTGTTTGGTTCGATGTGCGTGCTTCGTATTTCCCCTTATTTATTTTCCGTGTTTCATGTCGGTGGTCTTAATTTCTCGTTCTTGCATTGTTCCGCATTTGATTAAAAAGTGTATCGGAAGTAACTCCACGTCTTTACTACGGTGGCAGAATGCGGCCATGAAAGAAAAAAAAATATGTTGTTCCCTCAAGATACTATGTCGTTCCCTCAAAATGCTATGTCGTTCACACAAGATAGTTATCTCGTTCCCTCAAGATACTATGTCGTTCCCTCAAGATAGTTATCTCGTTCCCTCAAGATAGTTATCTCGTTCCCTCAAGATACTATGTCGTTCCCTCAAGAAAGTTATCTCGTTCCCTCAAGATAATTATCTCGTTCCCTCAAGATACTATGTCGTTCCCTCAAGATGTTATGTTGTTCCCTCAAGATACTTTGTCGTTCCCTCAAGATGATATGTCGTTCCCACAAGATAGTTATCTCGTTCCCTCAAGATACTATGTCGTTCCCTCAAGATAGTTATCTCGTTCCCTCAAGCTACTATGTCGTTCCCTCAAGATAGTTATCTCGTTCCCTCAACATAGCAATACAATTATATTGATTTATTCTTTATTTCCAACTTCGAAACGGTGGAGTAAAGACGTGGAGTTACTTCCAATTCACTTTTTAATCAAATGCGGAACAATGCAAGAACGAGAAATTAAGACCACCGACACGAAACAAGGAAAATAAATAAGGGGAAATACGAAGCACGCACATCGAACCAAACACGAGAAAACGAGAAATAAAACACCAAATCACGAAAACACGTAAAATGAAAAGGCCGAAAACGTTGCACGAAAATAACCCTTTACCACCCTCTTAGAAAATAAAATTAAAAATGAGCCACAAAATGTTTTATCATCTCCTATTCCTGGATTTCTAATACATTACCCTAACTGTTTGTGTTGTACATGTGCATATGTATGTAATCAGTATCTTCCTTAGATTTAATTTTCAAATGTTAAAAGGGTGAAAAATTATTCCTGTTCTGTGTATCCATGGCAACATTCTGCATTTATTTACCATAAAATATTGCAAAAAGGGGATAAACATGCATGTCACATATCCCCCCAAAATTTGGATCAAACTAGAATTTCAATGCCTTTGAGTGATACCTTTTTAGAAACTGTTTTCATAAATCTTCCTAATGATCAAATAAAAAATGGGTGTCTTTCGCCTGATTTTTTCGTAAAATCTAATCACAAAGTTCGTGCGACAAAAAGTTGGAAAAAAACATTACAAAAATTGGCGGACCAATGTATGGTATGGACATACAAATACGGACTGTCATACAGAAAACAGCCTATATAACATACATTATATGATCTTGATGTTCATATAAACCCAATACGAAGGCTATTTTAATACTCAGCTATCCAAAAATGAATTTTATTGCACACTAGCTCTTATATTTGAAAAATCCTCAGGGGCCAAAATGCGAAACTACACATCTAACTGTGGAGTGCTACCTTTACTGGGACTCCGGGATCGGGTGTTTTTAAGCTCGGGATTTCAGGATTGACCCATTCGGATCCGGGAATTCTTTTTTTCGGATTACGGGACGTCGGGATTTACTTTATTTAAATTCGGGATTTCGAGATTTCGTGTTTTTAAGCCCGGGATTTCTGGATCAGGACCCCTCCTATCCCATCTCAGTTATTCTCTTTAAATACAGAATTATTATATCATTATTATTATGCAAATATTCTACTTTTGGGATCTGGCCACGTCTACAGTTCCGCTTCAAAGGGCGAAATGAATCATATATCAATACAATTTTAAAATCTTGAGGGAACGAGATAACTATCTTGAGGGAACAACATAGTATCTTGAGGGAACGACATAGCATCTTGAGGGACTAACATAACATCTTGAGGGAACGACATAGTATCTTGAGGGAACGAGATTACTATCTTGAGGGAACAACATAACATCTTGAGGGAACGACATAGTATCTTGAGGGAACGACATAGCATCTTGAGGGAACGAGATAACTATCTTGAGGGAACAACATAACATCTTGAGGGAACGACATAGTATCTTGAGGGAACGAGATAACTATCTTGAGGGAACGAAATAACTATCTTGAGGGAACGACATAGTATCTTGAGGGAACGACATAGTATCTTGAGGGAACGAGATAACTATCTGGAGGGAACGAGATAACTATCTTGTGGGAACGACATAGCATCTTGAGGGAACGACATAGTATCTTGAGGGAACAACATATTTTTTTTCTTTCATGGCCGCATTCTGCCACCGTACTTTACTCCACCGTTTCGAAGTTGGAAATAAAGAATAAATTAATATAATTGTATTGCTATGTTAAGGGAACGAGATAATTATCTTGAGGGAACGACATAGTATCTTGAGGGAACGAGATAACTATCTTGTGGGTACGACATATCATCTTGAGGGAACGACATAGTATCTTGAGGGAACGACATAGTATCTTGAGGGAACGAGATAATTATCTTGAGGGAATGAGATAACTATCTTGCGGGAACGAGATAACTATATTGAGGGAACGAGATAACTATCTTGAGGGAACGACATAGTATCTTGAGGGAACGAGATAACTATCTTTTGGGAACGACATAGCATCTTTAGGGAACGACATAGTATCTTGAGGGAACAACATAATTTTTTTTTCTTTCATGGCCGCATTCTGCCACCGTATCAACGGCTATCTAAATCAAAATTAGTTATATTTAACTTTAGCAGTTCAAGAGGGTAATTAAATTGCCTTGTTCTTTGATGACAGTATCATTTAGTAATCTGTTGGCATCTGGCATCATAATGAACATATTATATGGAAATATGGTTGCCATGACACTGCTACCAATGCACCAAAGATGTCTGTAACTGGATTCATCTAAAAACCAGACAGCAACACCAGCTACAGTTGTTAACGTCCAAAGTCCTCCCTGCAATATATAATAAATCGTAAGTCTTGTAACTAAAATTGTATAAGAAAAAAAAAATGAAGTACGGTATGATTTTTCTCATTGTTTAAGGTCGTATGGTTGCCTATAATTACTTGCATTTATTTCATTCTGTATTCGTGAATTAAAAACTTCAATTGATGAAAATTCAAATGTATCACCTGGTTTGTTTAAAAAGTTACCGCACATTGGTTTAAATAACCTTTATTGGAGTTTAATAGTACTTGAAAAAGGCTGTTTATTATTTGTTCTGCTCTTGTTCAAAAGAAACATTTTTCGAGTGAATACTACAACATACCTGCCACTTTGCTGCTCTATAAAAACTGTCTTTCCAGAATCTCCTTGCTATTTCAATATCAATAAGCTTTCTTAGAGCGGGATTAATAACAACATTAATTAAAATAGAACCTCCAGCAAATAAACCAGTAGCCGCTAAAGCAAAACATTTTAATATGTCGAGTTTTTCTACTTCCATTTTGTATTAAACTGATCTAAAGATCGACCTACACCACTCTATACTTACTTTACAAAAATAGCTATCAGCGTACATCATCTCCCGGAATTGCTTAATCCTGATTAAATTCGTGTAGTGTGCGTTAATGGCGTACATCATCTCCCGGAATTGCTTAATCCTGATTAAATTCGTGTAGTCTGCGTTCATGGCCTTCTACGTACGATCTTAAAACATGACAAACAGTGTATATAAAGTGCGAATCCAGTTCATTTTCACGAATGTACTCGAGTATTGTATAATAAAAGAAGATTACTTTTTGAAAATACAAATATTTGATTTGAATAAAATTGAGAAAGGAAATGGGGAATGTGTCTAAGCGACAACAACCCGACCATAGAGCAGACAACAGCCGAAGGCCACAAATGAGTCTTCAATGTAGCGAGAAACTACAAACAAATTTTAAGTGCATAATTCCAGGATTAAAGTTCAAAAAAGTGTAACACCACCTACTCGGGCCCGGTCAAAAAAGAACATATTGGAAAGCAGTACATATATATACTTTGTAAGATATGCTTATCATTTTTACAATATGCATTGTCATTTTCCAGCAATTGTGTCTGGAAATACAACTAATAAATCGCATATCCGCAATTTGTGGATATATTTTCTGAAAAGTCCAAGGAACCCTTTAGTTTCTATCCACTCGCTCTTTATTTCTAATTACCAACCTTTGCCTTTTTGACATTTCCTTTTCTGAAAACCCGTTTGACATGTGAAAAGAATCGTACTTAAATAATGAGTAAGTAAATATGAATAATTTTCTATCACATATTTAATAAGTTTTCATTTAATACGAAATATTCATATATTTCAAAAGTTTTGACAGAGGCAGAGAATTATAAACTTTCAAGAATGTCTATTGATAAAAGGTTCCGAGATTCAGTAACATTTCAATCAAATTAAGGGAACTGATATATTACAACATTTCTCTAAAATGACCGTCAATGATAAACGAGAGGTAGGAGGAACGATCCTTAGAGGGCAGAGTAGAGTTTCAGGCAAAGGGAAATGACACTAACACGGAATTTAATAAAAACAACTTCTTAGAAAAATTTCAATGGAAAGATTTCTCATATGCAAACTCATTACTAAAAAACTAAAGGTAAAACTTGATTTATATGGATCCATCGTGGTATAATATGGATGTATGACAATTATTTCACATCCTGATTTCTATAGTGAAAAATTTTTCAGCAGTAAGTTGTTTTCAAATATATTTTAAGACTAGATATCCATATTGAAATAAGTAATGCTGGTTCAAAGTTATTGTGAAACTGCCTATTCTAGAGGTGGCGTGAATCAGATGTGGATACTTAAAAATTCAAAAGATCTTTTAGAGTACATACAATCTAACTCTCTTTCATCTTGTAACAGTATTAAAACATTTGACTTTTCTACTCTTTACACAAGTATTCCACATTCCAAACTAAAAGACAAATTGAAAGAGTTGGTATTACTTTGCTTCATAAAAAAGAATGGCCAACGTAGATACAAGTATCTTGTCTTAGGGAGGGATAAATCCTACTTTGTAAAGAATCACTCTGATTCAAACAAAAAATTCTCTGAAACTGATATTATCAAGATGCTTGATTTCTTGATTGACAACATATTTGTTACGTTCGGAGGACGTGTTTTTCAACAGACTGTCGGCATTCCAATGGGAACAAACTGTGCCCCTCTATTCGCCGACTTGTTTCTTTATTATTATGAGGCTGACTTCATGCAGGAACTTCTTAGGAAGAAAGATAAGAAGTTAGCAATATCCTTTAACTCTACTTTCCGCTATATAGATGATGTTCTTTCACTAAACAATTCAAAATTTGGTGACTATGTGGAACGCATCTATCCAATCGAACTAGAGATAAAGGATACTACAGATACAGTTAGGTCGGCTTCATATCTTGACTTACATCTAGAAATTGACAATGAGGGTCGGTTGAAAACAAAACTTTACGACAAAAGAGATGATTTCAGCTTTCCAATTGTGAACTTTCCATTTCTAAGTAGCAACATTCCAGCAGCACCTGCATACGGGGTATATATCTCCCAATTGATACGATATTCCCGTGCTTGCATTTCCTATCATGATTTTCTTGATAGAGGTTTGCTGCTCACAAGGAAGCTATTAAACCAAGAGTTCCAAATGGTGAAGTTGAAATCATCCCTTCGTAAATTTTACGGACGCCATCACGAGTTGGTTGACCGTTATGGAATAACCGTTTCACAAATGATATCGGATATGTTCCTTACGTCGTAACTACAATCCCCTTCCCTTTCATGAATATGACCTACCGAATTAGACTATTTACCGGATTTGAAATCACATAAGCAACACGACGGGGGCCACATGTGGAGCAGGATCTGCTTACCCTTCCGGAGAACCTGAGATCACCCTTAGTTTTTTGGTGGGGTTCGTGTTGTTTATTCTTTAGTTTTCTATGTTGTGTCGTGTGTACTATTGTTTTTCTGTTTGTCTTTTTCATTTTTTAGCCATGGCGTTGTCAGTTTGTTTTTGATTTATGAGTTTGACTGTCCCTTTGGTATCTTTCGTCCCTCTTTTATAAATTATTACGCAGACAGTATGTCTCGTACTTCGTCCCATGTAGTCATATTGGACTTTCAATAGGACCAAAGTATCAGTGAGACTTAGTGACTGTATTGTGGCAAGGTCGCAGAACTTTAACATGAAATTAAGATTTCAAGAATAACAAATGTACCGACTACTAAGTTTAAATAACGACATCATGCAGTTAGTCTTAGTACTCCGACCAACGTGACCAGTTGTTCAAAATGAAAACACACACAATTTATCCATGCCCAGAGCGTTTTCACATCCATTATAAAGAACAGTCAACTCATCCTGCCATCTACCATTTGCACTTGCATTGATTGATATGTTTACTTTGAGTTCAGTGGCAAATATTTCATGTATGTTTAGAACCACGAATACAATAGGTAAATTATATACTAGGGGTAGACTGGGACGAAGGAGTGAAATTGTATAACCACTTGAAATTGCTATCATAGAATAGAAAACAACACTTTACCAACTGATATCAATTTACTTTACAAAACCTTTCGAAAATTTGAGTCTTCAACACTCTTTAACTTCGTTCTTTATTTGGCCTGTTTTAACTGTCTGATTCGTGCGTCACTTATGAGTCTTTTGTAAACGAAACGCGCATCTAGCATACAAAACGTTAATTTAGGTATCTATGATGACTTTATTTACTACCAAAGTGAAAACATAATATAAAACAATCTATGATACTGGTTTCTTTTATATTTGTGTTATTTTGCGTCGAACATCTTGTTCCTCAGTGCACACAAACAATACACCAGTCATGCATTTACTCAAGCTGATACATTTAACCACGTGAACTTGTACTGGAAGTGATGTAATTATGATTTACTAATGGCAAACATCCACATTCCGAATACAGACAATCCAACCAAACTCCTGTACATATGTTGTTTATTCCAGGCATCTATCTTAGTACGTACCCAATCACCACCTAAAACATAGAACATTTGATATATTTAATATAAAAACTTATTGAGAACTTTTATTTTTCGTAAATATGTCCATGCTGGGGACTTTTAAATCCGACTATATGGTATGTATCTCATTGCTGAAGCACAGGCACTTGTTTCTATCCATAAAAAGGTCAACTATCCATATAAATAGAAGTTGGATAGTCGACCTTCCCATAGATAGAAACAAGTGCCTGTGGTTACACAATGTACTCTTCGCAGTTATATATTGTATGCCCATTTTTTTCATCAACTTTTGACTGTATGCATGCATCTTGATGCGTAATCAAATTTAAAAGAACAGTTTTCAGCGTTCTGTATACATGACTTGATATACCCACATAATGTTCGCACGAAGCCAAAACTTTGGAAAAACAGATAACACGGATCGACACAGGAGTAATTGCTCGCTGAAACTCGCAGCACACGCGTTTCTTAGCCTCGTACAAATACAGCTGATATTTAAAGACACTTAACAGTTATTTTCTATATCAGAGACATATAGTACAAGAGGTAGACACTAAATAACGGCCAATGAAATGTCTCGGCCATCGGAAGACCAATTATTACATGTATCTGTCTATATCAAAGACTTGTAAGAATCTTACTTTATATACAAATCCTGGTCTAAATTAAATCAAGTAAACGCTGAAAAAATATGAAGTGTTTGATTTAAAGCTGTCACATGCTGATAAAAATATAAAAAACTGCTTTCTGAATCAATAGTCATTAAATTCAATATCAAGCAGTTCAAAAGAGTAAATTAATTGCCTCTTTCTGTTAGGACCTTGTCGTCGAGTAATCTGTTGATATCTGGCTTCATAATGAACATTGTCCACGGAAATATGGTTGCCATGACACTGCTACCAATGCACCAAAGATGTCTGTTACTGGATTCATCTAAAAACCAGACAGCCCCACCAGTTAAAGTTGCTACCATTCCAAGTCCTCCCTGGCATACAAAATAAATCATAAGTGTTGTAACAAAATATGTGTTAAATAGCTTACTATGCGGTATGGGCTTTGCTTATTGTTGAAGACCGTACGGTGACCTATAGTTGTTAATTGCTGTGTCATTTTGGTCTCTTGTGAAGAGTTGTCTCATTGGCAATCATAACACATCTTCTTTTTTTTTTTTTTTTTTTTTATAAAAAAGAAAGATGTATGCCTTTAATAGTTTGGAAGTTCAAATCTATTCATTGCCTTTTTATCTGTATTTTTCGTAAATGTATGTGATTGTACTCTGTATTTAATTTAATATGTGATTTAAATATTCCAAATATTTTGAATCTTCTACTGAAGCCTGAGTCTAATAAAGGAAAATAGAAAAAAAAAAGATTATTAGGCATGTTTTTGAAAATGTTGATGTCAACTTTTTTTTATATCATCCATGGCAATTTTTAACTTCAGTACCATGAACTCTTCGTATTGTAAATCTTATGTAAAGCTAACATTATTAAAAGGCGGGAGGGGAACTGTTACATAAAATTAATTCCCTCATGGAATATTGTCTACTGTACAAAATAATATAGAAATATCGTCCATGGACATTATTTCATGATATTAGAAATACTGTCCAGGACAATATTTAATTATGAAATAGTGTCCTTGTCCATGAAATTTTGTTACTTCTTCTGGAATATATTTTACCATGTAATAATGTTCATGACAATATTTAACTGTTGAATCTGTCCACCAATATGTTTCAAAATATAATTATATCTTCCCTTAGTAACCTTATGCCATAAAATTTTGAGCATTGCTAGAATTTTTAAATCTTTTTCATGACAATTTATCCTTGGATAATTTTCCTTTAACAAGACAAAATTTCTTTAATGAAATGATCTGAAATATTGTCTGTATGTGGGAAAAATGCATATGGAAATGAGATAGGGACACAATTTCATGTTACAAATTAAGTGATTCATTTGACAATATTTTGTTTTTGTTTTGACATCCTGGTCATTTATAGCTGGGGTTACGGATATATATATGCGGCAGATAAGAAGTAGTGGATTCATAAACAATAATTAACGATCGACAAGTCGCAAGTCGTGGTATAGTGGTATCATACATAGACAGAAGACTCTACTGATTATGAAGAAAACACGTGATTTCGAACCCTTCAAATGCCACTCGTTTTTGAGAGATAAAATATCGTTTTTTTAAAGTTTAAAGTTATGATATATTAAAGTTATCTTAAGTTAACACAGTGGTTAGTTGATTCTTGAAAAATAATCTACTGCAAGAACAATAGACTGACGTCAGAGAAATAGGTCAATTGATTGGCATGTAATATTTGTCTGTCGATTCTTATGTATTTAAAAAAAAATGTTTATGATTATAGCATATATAGTTTCATCCTGAGTATTTAAAACTTGTAAAAACTGTCACAGTTTATTTAGAAAAAAAAATATAAGCTTCCAAAAACTGTGTTTTGCACTTCTGATGCTCAACAATTGATTCGACATTTATGACATGAATTCGAAAGTAACCATTGTACTAATTTACTCTTTTGTAAATGACTGTTGATTGGTGTTCTGAAATTAAAAAGTTTTGTGTATTCGTCAATCGCTCTTTTGTATAACTGAATTTATACCGAGAGGGAAATTTCCGCGTCGCCGTTTTCGAAAGATAACGTACATTTTTTAATTGTTAAGATCAGTGTGTCTAAGCAATTTGGTTTCAGTGGCGGATCCAAGGGGGGGGGGGGGGTCCGGGGTTGGAACCCCCCCCCCCCCGGTTTTTTGGACGATCAACGCATTTGAATGGGAGCATATAGTTGGAATCCCCCCTTTACTCTGGGTTGGGACCCCCCCTTTTTTTTAAATGGCTGGATCCGCCCCTGGGTTTTGATCACCTTTGATAACCTTTGTTAGAAAGTGTTTAAGTATTGTGAAAATGATATTCATTATTTGTTCTGCTTCTTCCGAGAAAGAAATATACATGTCCATCCGTCTCAAACACGAACAAAGCCGGCTTCCCTCTCACACGAATTTTGTATCCTGCAACATACCTGCCACTTCGCTGCTCTTAGGAAAGATTCCTTCCAAAATCGCCTTGCTGCATCATTGTCAGTAACCTTTTTAAGAGCTGGCATATCAACAATATTTATATAAATAGCACCTCCAGCAAACATACTGGAGGCTGCAAAAGCAGACCATTTTAATACGTCGAGTTTGTCTACTTCCATTTTGTATTTTAAGGTGTAAAGGTCGAATATCGTCTATATTTACTTTACAAAAATAGCAATCAATATGAACACCAGGTATATCAGATCACGTGGATGAACAAGTATGATACATCATTATAACATGTACGTTCATGGCTTATGCGTATATGATCGACCAAGACATTTTTTAAACAACAAATAATTACATTAGATGTATGTTTCATTATAATACTTTATTCTGATTGGCTAACTGCACATCACATGTTATTCCTTAAGCAATTGCATTACTCAATAAAACTTTACATTCATGATAACACGTGGTCCCACAATAAAGTGCACAGGTGAATTAAATAAAAGAAATATAAAATTCGTGTTTTCATGATCATAGCTAAAAAATGTAATTATAAGTATTGAATGCTTCTTTTTGTAACTTTATAGGGTTGTAAAAGCGTTGACCGTGCGTACATTTTTAGAATGAAGCGCTTCCGCGCTTCATACAAAATGTACTTCGGTCAACGCTTTTACACCCCAATAAAGTTACAAAAAGAAGCATTCAATTCTTAAATAAACCAACAATAACAATTAAAAGGAGGGCAACACAAATAAAAATAACAATGGCCCTTCCAAAAAATAAAAAAGAAAAGAAGAAGAAGAAGCTGATTAAACTTTACAATACTCAGTTTACGTTGGGGAATTATTCTATAAAATCATCGAAAAAAGCAGAGTTCCTACGATTTATATCTCGAAAGATTCAACAAAGATTGTGTTTATAACCAGAACCAAAACGTAAAGTCAACTATTGAACAATAGCCATATTTGATGGATATTTTTAAAACTTAATTGTCAGTCAGAAATAAGAGTTAGTTCAACCATATGGATTTCCATTTGATTGGAAGGAAATAGGTTTTGTTAAAAGGTCTTTTAAATATTCGTTTTAAAGTTATTTCACAACAATCTCTCGCCAAATTATTTTTGCGGATAAAATGATGACAAAGATGATGTTACATTTAAAGAAACTATGTAGCTAAATATCGCTAGACGACCCAAACACCAAACGCAATTTTACTTATATTGTGCTGTTACACTACTGTCCCATATTAGGGGTAGGTTGAGAGCTTACAAACGTGTTTAACCCCGTCACATTCTGTATGTGCCTGTCCAAAGTATGGAGCCCGTAGTTCAGTGGTTTTCGTTTGCTCATGTCTGTCATATTTTTTTCGTAAATTGCTTAGTCATAAATTAGGCTGTATGTTTTATCAATTTATTTGTTTCATATTTTTCACGTCGTTGTCTTTTAAAGCCGACTATACGGCAAGGTTTTTCTCATTGTTGAAGGCCGTACGGTTGCCAATATATTGTATACATCCACCTCATTTAAAATTTAGTGAATAGTTCAGGGGCGGATGCAAGATTTTTGAAATTGAAAGCGAAAAAATGTTGAGACCTTTGTTTTTAATATACCAATTAATATGCAAATGTGCATTTTGTGAATGGTGTATTCAATTTCATAAATTCGACTTCTAATGACCACATTAAGATTTTTGTAACATATGATAGGAAGAGTCATGAAAAAAAAGAAGACAATTTTAGAAAGGCTTGTTATAAATCTTGTCTGTACTAACTACAAAATTAATCTTATGATACTCTCGGGAACAGATAGTCTATCAGCAGAGGTATTGACCCAGGACTGTAAAAAAAATAAAGCAACACCTTGTAATTGTATATTTTATGCGTCCGATGGTTTTTTTTAAATTTATAAACGGACAATTTTCTGAAAGTTTTTTTAGAGTTAATTTGTCTTCTCTTTCTATATGTTTGTCAACAGTTTCACAAAAAATAAACAAAAAGCAATAAAAATCTAAAGTGAGGTCAGCATATTCCTATGTTTTCATATAAGGAATCGTGTCTCGATGACTCGGGGGATAATATAAATCTTATTTGAGCAACTTATCGAAGTATTTCTACTTGTAACACACATTAAACGCATTTACACACAAAATTGGCTGCTCAACGTTTCGTCAACCATATTTATACGACCAGATAAACTCAATTTGCAACGGTATAAAACTTTTATCGTAGATGGTGTCGGCGTATCAGGATCAAATGTTGTCTTGGAACTGGGAAAAGTTATCTATCAGATAAAATAGTAACAAATCTTTGAAAAATTATAAACAAATGTTTACGTCCTAAGAAACAACATTTATTGTACTCCTCTTACGAAATACTACATGCCAACCGCCGTTCGGATATTTATTAAGATATCAGGAAACATCAACCACTTGTTGAAAAAAATAATCATCTGGTATGGTCGGGCATATGGTATTTGTGAAAAGTAAAAAAATCCAAAATTCTGTGAGAGTACATACAATCTCATTCCCTTTCATCTTGCAATAGTAATAAATAAGTTGAATTTTAACTGATATTATCAAGTTGCTTCATTTTCTCTATCGGCTACATATTTATAATATCCGGAGGTCGTGGTTTTCCATTGGAAACCGACTGTGCTCCTTTTTTTACGGACTTGTTCTTTCATTTATTCAACAGACTTCATTTAGTAGTTTCAAAGGAATATTTCAAAAAGCTAGCATTGTTTTTTAACTTCACGTTCGTTATATACATGATGTCCGACCTGGATAATTTAAGTTTGGTGATTGTTGAGCACATATATTCGATCGAAGTTCAAATATGCACATAACACATACAATTAAGTCAGTCACATGTCTTGAATTACATCTAGAAACTGACAATGAGGTCAGGGTGAGGACAAGACTTTACGACAAAGAGATGATTTCAGCTTCCTAATTGTGCACTTTCCATTTCTATGTAGCAACACTACAGCAGCCCCTACATATACAGTTTATATCTGCCAGTTTATACGATATTCTAGAACTTGTACAAAGAGCAAAACGGACAAAAAGCAACGGACAAAAAGCAAAAGTATCGGACAAAAAGCAAAATTATCGGAGAAAAAGCAAAAGCGGACAAAAAGCAAATTGCGGACAAAAAGCATCGTATCAAACGTTAACATGGTTTAATTTACCTTGTTTGAATGTGTATTCATGGTTTTGTTTAAATATACTTTACTCATTCTAATCGTATAATCATTTATCATGTTAAATGTGCTTTAGTTTGTAATTCATTTGATTGTATAACTCAGATTTTGGGCACCATGATTGGATAATTAAAATAACTTATCTTATCTTATCTTTACAGCATCAATTATACTTTTAGATTTATTTTTTTTGAAACTTTTAAAGAGATGACTTCAACTTCACCATTGCAACTCTTGGTTAAGAAGCTGCTTTGTTAGCGGGAACTCTCTATCAAGGAAATCGTAAAGGGAAATACAAGTTCTAGAATATCGTATAAACTGGCAGATATAAACTGTATATGTAGGGGCTGCTGTAGTGTTGCTACATAGAAATGGAAAGTGCACAATTAGGAAGCTGAAATCATCTCTTTGTCGTAAAGTCTTGTCCTCACCCTGACCTCATTGTCAGTTTCTAGATGTAATTCAAGACATGTGACTGACTTAATTGTATGTGTTATGTGCATATTTGAACTTCGATAGGACATATGTGCTCAACAATCACCAAACTTAAATTATCCAGGTCGGACATCATGTATAACGAACGTGAAGTTAAAAAACAATGCTAGCTTTGAGAAATATTCCTTTGAAACTACTAAATGAAGTCTGTTGAATGAATAAAAGAACAAGTCCGTAAAAAAAGGAGCACAGTCGGTTTCCAATGGAAAACCACGACCTCCGGATATTATAAATATGTAGCCGATAGAGAAAATGAGGTTACTTGATAATATCAGTTAAAATTCAACTTATTTATTACTATTGGAAGATGAAAGGGAATGAGATTGTATGTACTCTCACAGAATTTTGGATTTTTTTACTTTTCACAAATACCATATGCCCGACCATACTAGATGATTATTTTTTTCAACAAGTGGTTGATGTTTCCTGATATCTTAATAAATATCCGAACGGCGGTTGGCATGTAGTATTTCGTAAGAGGAGTACAATAAATGTTGTTTCTTAGGGCGTAAACATTTGTTTATAATTTTTCAAAGATTTGAGGCTAACAAACATTGAAATTCCTTAAACATTACACATTGTATTTGCTGATAAGCTGTCCTTATATATAACCCTGTATACCACCATTCCCATGTGAAATTGAGAAATCGTCTCCGACAAGAAATAATTCACAATGCTTTTTAATTTTCTGTGATATTTATTTGACGTGGCTCGGTACTTATACATCCAGTCAATGTGTTGTTTGTAAATTTCATTTTTGCTGGAGTGTTTAGTGTGTTTAGAACGTGTGACTTTTTGTGGTTCTTTGGTAAATATGACGTGGTTCTGTACTTTTGTATATGTTCTTGTTCTATTATAATGCCATTATGTTATTGTTATATTATAATTTTGAAAACATATTTGTTGAATTTTAGAAGTAGTCTCTTTCAACAAATTGTCAGCATTCCTATGGAAACGAACTGTGTGCCTTTCTTTGTCGACCTCTTCTTATTTTCATATGAATCGGAGTATATTCAGACAATTGTCAAAAACAAGAAGATCAAAGAAGCCAGGTCATTTAATTTCACTTTCAGATCATATATATCAGATATATTGATGATTTTCTTTCCATTAACAATCTAAACTTTTCTCATTAGAATCCATTGACATATCCCGAAGATACGACTTCCTCTGCCTCATTATTAAACCTATACCTCGAATCGACATACACGGTCACCTCAGTACAGAAATGACAAACGAGACGATTTTATTTTTGAAATTATCAATTTCCCCCAGTAGTAGCAATATATCAACTTCAACTGCATATATGAGATATACATTTCCCAACTTATTCGGTTATCAAGAGGTTGTAGCTCCTAATAAGACTTTGTAAAACTTCACCAGTGTCTGAGCAGAAAGTTGATGAACCAGGGGTATGTCAAAGAACGTCTCGTCATTTTCCTAAAAAAACTTCATCATAAGGTACCAAAACATTGTTGATAAATATTCCTTATCAACTTCAAAAATTATATACGATGGTCTCGAAGTATAGATTATGGGTACTGACGTTGTTTATCATCTTGATAACGTGTTATAATATTCTTTTATTTGTCTTTATGAATATAACTTGTACTGTTTAGTCTGTTTTTATTGATATTCATTTGACGTGGCTCGATACTTGTACATCCCGTCATTATATTATTGTTCTATAATAGTTTTCGTCTTCTTGTCTTTCATTTTTGCTAATTTAATTTGCTTTGGTTAATATGCCTTTTGGTGTTACTGTAATACATATGACGTGACTCTGTACTTATATATCCCGTTATGTGCTATTGCAAAACTTTTTTGTATGCCGGGCTTTCATTTTTTTCTAATGTGTTTTGTTTATATGCTTTTTATATTTCTTTGATACATATATGACGTGGCTCTGTACTTATACATCCCGTGATTGTGTTATTGACTCTGGTAAATTAATGCATTCTTGTTATAATAGTAGCTAATGTGCTTGGTCTATATGGTATTTTGTGCTTCTTTGTAACATATTTGTTTGTTTTTATAGTGATTAAGATTATAACACAATGTTGACTGCTGTACCCTTTTTTTACATTTTTTACCTGTTATGTCTGTTAGTTTTGTTCGCACATTGTTGTCAATATAGCGAAATTTGATGCGACTGTCATAAAGGTGAGAGGTTTCAATTGGCTAGCTTAAAACCAGGTTTAGTCCACCATCTTTTAAATAAGAAAATGCCTGAATCAAGTAAGGAATATGACAGTTGTAATCCATTAGTTCGATGTGTTTGAGCTTTTGATTTTGCAAATTGATTAGGGACTTTCCATTTTGAATTTTCCTCGGAGTTCACTGTTTTTGTGATTTTAATTTTTCGAATGGTTTACTAATCCGAGGGATCGGTTTACTTATCCGAAGGAACGGACGAAAAACATATATATATCGTATTCCAATTCTTGGATCTTAAGACAACTAATGGTAATCTATATTTTGTCGTTTGATTGAATATTTTTCGAGTCAAAACCTAGTTGTTATCTTATAGTACGTTTATGCTTTCTCTACTTTTTCAGACTTTTCATTGCAATATATGCATACATTATTAATAACCAAACTTTTCCTTGAAAATTCCAATTTTAAATTCAGTTTAAATATTGTTTTGTATTTTTTCTTGATATTGATCACACCAAAACCTAATATGTTTATATAAAATTCTAGTGTAAGATTGAGTCTGTGCAAATGTTCCTGAGGCAAGCATGTAATAATATTCATGATATGGGCCTGCTTTCGGTGGACCGCACTTAACTGTACATCTTGTAACTTGTATAGTCACAACGTTCGTTAAATGACCACAGATAATGGAAGTGATGCTATATTAACATGTGCTTATAGAAGGAAATACAATAATTTGCCGTAAATTCCGGGTATTTCATCACATAAAATATATCGATTTTAGACTTTTAGATAACATTTTTCTGATAATTACTTAATTATCATTCAAACTGATTTGAGATAGAACCGTATGTTACTGCATTAATTTTCCTTGCATGTGGTATCGTATTATTGTTATTGACTGTATTTGAAATGAAATATCCAAGACAATCCGTAGACAGACATATTTTCATCCTTTGCCATATGATATCTAGTTTTTCCGAATTTTCCGTCCATTGTACAAGTGAAACATTGTTCCAAATGTATGAAAGTTCTATAGGAATGTCAGATATTGATATATCTTTCACTATTACTAAGATATTTGCCATATTTTTCATCATTTTCTCGTATTTGACTCTTTCAATTTCGAATAAATAATCCTTTGAATTTTTAAAAGACGGTGTGATTATAAACATAACATGTCTACTTTGTTGTATACTTTCAGCCTCTATGTCGAAACGCGAAACACCAACCAGAAAATCTCTATCTTTCAGGCAAACTTTAAGACCCCATTCATCTTCTACTTTAGGAAGTAAGACAGTTTTTATCCAATACATAGAATCAGTCTCATACGAAACATAAAGATCGTAAGTATATTGTTTTTTAAATTTTGTTTCAATAAGGTTACGAAATTTTTGGTAAAGAAAAACACATATTTCCCAACGTTTGCTATAAACAATCAGCAAAAAGGTACCTGTGATGCATGTTGCCATCAGTAATGAGGAAATAGTAAGCCAAAGCTTACTGTTACAACTAAAAAACAATTTATCCATTTTATGATAAGCTTCCAACGTACTAATAATTGTGCCATTGTTTATAATACAGTTGTAGGACTCCCTGTCGAGTTTAACTTTTGTCTGTTTCAACCATTTAATAAATTCTAAAGTATTGCAATTACATTCAAATGCATTGTTTCCAAGTAAAAGCCTCAGGCCATGTTTTTTATTCATTCTATCGGCCCAATCACGTGTGTTACTATCAATTGTTGCCAGAAGATTGTTTTGAAAATTGAGTACTTTAATACTATTGAGTTTCAAAATCGCCACTGGGATAGACTCAAACAAATTTTTTGATAGGTGAAGTTGGGTTAAGTTTTTCATATTTACTAACAGATTATCGAACAAGCCAAATAGTTCATTTTTTGCCAAATCAAGATATTCTAAGGATGTAAACTCGCTGAATAGCTTTTTAATTGATGAAGCGTATTTGTTGTTTTGATTAGTTACCACATAATGTAATTTTGCGTCTCTCCAGATGAGTGTTTTTAGAGAAAAATTTTGAAATTGCTCCATTTCCATTGAAGTTAAAACAAATATTACACCATCAAGAGTAAGATATTCAAGTTTGCTTATATTGCCTTTTTGAAAGATTAAACTTGTTGATGACAATGAATAAGACAGATCCAGTACCCTCAGGTTGCTTTCTTTTTGGATAACAAACACTTTTACGAAGTCTGTACTTATGATATTGTTTACCAGTAACTTTTCTAAAGAATTCGGCAAAAAAATAAAATTATCGGCATTATCATTTTGCAAGTCTTTATCATAGCTTCTATCTGGTAACTTATACCGTACCGCAATGTATGAATAAACAAGCGTTTTAAGAGATACTGCATTTCGAAAAAATGAATTCAGTTCATTCATCTGAATGCCAAACTTTAAGCTAAATCTATTCCCCATAAAATTCATATTTGTTATGCATTCCGGTCGATCATACGAAAATAATGAATTTGGCTCGTAATCAACAATGCCGTTGTCAGACAGATCTAAACTTTCTACACAAATAGTTTTAAGATATTTCATCATTTCAGCTGAAACAGTCATGACATACGGATATTGTTTAGTACTAAACCTCACACAGTTCAAACTGCTAAGAATTAAAGTTTCCATTTTCTTGTTTTTATAAACATATAACAGCTTCAAAGCCTGTATTAAATGTACACATGATTCAGCAAAATTTAGTTTTATAAGATTCTCAAATTTAGAAAGAACTCCATGTTCAGTCTGAATAAAGTTCCGTCTACATCCGGACAAAACAAGTTCCTCCAAAAAAGAAGAAAAATGTGCAAATGTGTTATTACGTAATAATTTAAGATAACAGTTTTCAAATTTCAAAGTTTTAAGACTTTGTAAGTTTTTAAACCCGGGTCCGAAATATGGATACGGAATAAGATCTACAGCGAGGAATGCAATCTTTGTCAAAACAGCAAAAGCTTTATCTGGATAGTGCTGTGGAGCTGTATTTGTTGCAATGGTTGGTTTATTTCGACGTATGTCTAAATGGGTCACATTGGTTAAATGTTTAAATAAGTCAGGTGTATACACATTGAATACATCCAAAGAGTTATCAGACATATTTATAGATTGTATCTTATATAAACCAGCAAACGCGTCGATACCAATGGTGTCCAATTTATTAAAACGTATAATTATCTCTTTAAGTATGCTGTATCTGGAAAACGAGTTATTCCTTAAAACTGTTATATTGTTGTCTGTTAGATCTATGACATCAATATCTGAAGTCAGATTTGTTGGCACATTTCTATATTCATGTCCTTTACAGTCAGCAAATTTCATTAAACCAAGTGAGTTGTTTTGCATTCTGATTACACACGGCATCGAGTACTGGAATGAAAGCAACACACATAATACTGTCAGTAAGGTACGATAGTCCTCATCAATCTTCTTCATATTGAAACTAGTGATTCTGTCGCATATAACATATAACATATACTATGATTTAAATGCCTTATTTTCATGTTGAAAGTTCACACAGATGTAGAACAAATCGCTTTTTACTTTAAATAAGCGGAAAGAAGCGTCATCCTCAAAAACCGCCTCCATTGTTTGTAATATGTGTAAGTGGTACTCAAAGGCTCACTTTCATGTGCTATTGTGTTGGAATACATGAGAAGGAAATGATGATTTAATATAAGTGGTATACTACAATGTTTTGAAGAAAAAAGTGTAATGTAACGCAAGTATTGATGATTATTTAAAATTATCAATTAAACAATACCATTTAGCGATCACGTACGCGTTTTATAATTGAAAAGAGGTGCGATATGGAAATGATGACTGCTAAAGTGCGCTCATAAGTATTCCGTTTGAGAGTAACCATAAAAAGAGCAACTGCAAGTTAATATGAAATTAAAAGATACCCTCTGATCTGCTTTAAGATAACGATCATAATCATGGTCATGATTAACGTAAATGCATAACCAAGAAAAGAGCTTGTTAAAGTAATACGAATATGATCACATAATGTACAAGACTAACGCGCTGAACCGGATTTTTTATTTGCTAGTCAACAGGAAGACATGTAATCATATATGGCAACATATTGCAATATCCTACTGTCAGTATAAAATAAGGAGAAAATATATGATTAACAATGATTCAACTATTAATCATAGTGAAAGTACATTTATTGATGCAACTGCAGTCAATTTCAGAAGACCATTGTCCACAATATTCAATTATGCTGCTTTTCCAAAATTACTGAACTGAACAATATCCGATTAAAACAAGTTTAAAAAGTAAAATAATAAAAATCCCTAACTTCGAAGAAAATTTAAAACGGAAGTCCCTATTCAAATGGCTGAATCAAATGCGCCAAAAACGTCAAATAAATGAATAACAACTATCATAATTCTGAATTGGAACAGGCATTTTCTTATGTATACTCATTAACAAAAATCCTATGAGTTCATCTCGAAGTTCATCAATGTAAACTACAATCACTGAGCTTTTTTTTTCAATTGTTGTTCACCTATTTGCCTAAAAAATACTACAGGCACTGCAGGAAATCTGATCTTCATCAAGGACATAAAACCCACTAGGAAATCCGATTACATGAAAACCATAAGTATGGGAACTCAAAAACATAAATAGTTTCGGAGCATAGAAACAACAGCCTAGGCAGCCGAAACATTAAAACGCATTGGAGCATTACAACCAAAAGATTGAGAAACCAAATACATGAAAAGTTTAGGGACATGAACACCATTTGTTAAAGAAGCCGAATACATGAAATGTTCTTGAGCATAAAAACACTAGTATAGAAACCCGATTACTTCATACTATTTGGAGCAAAAAAAAAATAACTCAAAGGTTCGAAAGCCAAATACATGAAACGTTTTGGAGCATAGAATTGACAAGTAATGGAACCCAAATAGTACATGAACAGTTATGGTGCATTATACAAAAGCTTGGGAATTAAGCAGAATATATGAAACATATTGGAGTAAAACAACAACAGTTTGAAAAGGCAAATACATTTAACGTTTAGGGTATAAAACCAAAGGTCTTGGAAGCCAAATACATGAATCTTTTTGGAGCATATCAAAACAGCTCAGGAACCAGAATACATAAAACATATCGGGGCAAAAAACTAAACTTTTGAGATTTTTTTTAAAAAAAAATTGTAAGTTTCGTTATAAGAAATGACAAGTACGAGAATCGGTATACGTGAATAGTTTTGGATAATTAAACAACAGTTTAGGTAGCAGAATACATAAAACATATTGGAGCATTAAATTTTGAGAAGTAAAAAACATTAAACGTTTTAGAGCATACGAATGGCAAGTATGGAAACCTGAATACATGAAATGTTTTGAAGCACAAACAACAGCTTATAGGCCAGAATCCAAAAATACATATCGGAGCACAAAACTAAATTTTTGAGAGCCAAATACATAAAATGTTTAGGGGCATAAAAACCAGAATGGGAACCCAAAGACATAAAACGTTTTGAAGCATAAAAACATCAAGTATGGGAACTCCGATTGCAAGTATAACGTTTTGGAGGACAAAAACCAAATGATTTTGAAAACAGATTCATAAAACGTTTGAGAACACAAAACCAAGTAATGGAACCTGAAAACACACAACGTATTATCACATAAAATTAATATATTTCACGAAAAGCGACATACAGAACAAATAGAAATCCCTTCCCACGTTATCAAAGGGCATCACGATCGTGTAATCCGGAAACCATGGTGAACCATCAGTCCCAAATGAAAATGATTATTAACAAGTGCTTCTGTACTGGTATCAAATAAATTTAACTGTTACGTTATAAATCATGTAACTAAAAAGAATACAGTATTATGGGCAATGAAATCGGTTTCTTGTGTCACAAACGAAAAATGTGAAAACGGTACTGATTTTGTCAGAACTCCTTCAAAGCATATCTAATTTTACAGAAATGCAAAAAAGCAAAGAAAAACAAGAATGCAGTTAGTTGTTGATAAGATACTGGTCGTGTGTGCACAGAATAACCATCCGTTGTTTCGTCGTTTTATTTTCTCACTTTATCAACTGGCGATTCGATTGCAATTGTTCCTGTCTTTTATAAAAGTTAAAATATTGTTTTGGCCATTCAAACTTTTTCTTTATTTTTTCTTAACTGCTAATTTCATAAAATACTTGCATCTTGAACACCAAAAAGACAAAATGAAATCAAAATGTACCGCCTTTGCTACGTCCGATGCGTATTGACTTACCCAAAATAAGAGATGTAGTATGAATCAGCCAAAGAAAAATTACAGGTCACAATAACTTAAATCTTTAACACATAATACAATGGTCAAGAAGGTATGGTTATTACTGCTACACGTTAACAAATCGAAAAGTAAATTATGACAGACAGGAACAAATGACATCACTTAATGTCTCCTGACTTTAGACAAGCACACACAGAATATTACGGGATTAACACGTTTATGAGTATTCAATTGCTCCGTGCTACCGCGTGACCACCGAGTGTATTTAGTTTTAAACGCGGACATTAAACCTATTATTTTACCGAATCATATATTTCATTGTCTAAATTAACTCATTCCAGCTACACGTCTTAATATATTTACAATACATGTACTAGTAACTAGACTCTATTTTAAAATTTTATTCGAAGATGTGACATATATTGTATTTCCTTCTGGTAGTTAATCGTCTCTGTTGAAATACGGCAATTTCAGACTTAAGACCCATCCATCAATGGTGGTCATCGGCTGTGTTCTGCTCTTTGTGCGGACTGTTGTCTCTTTGACACTTTCCTCATTTTCGTTCTCATTTCTATCAAGTTATTGAATTGGGGTTTTCAAATATTGCATCATCAATTAGATTAATCATTACAACTGAGAAATTTGTGAATAATTCATAATAATAGTACGTGTCACTTATTGTTTCTCATCCGGAAATTAACTTCAATTTGCACTGACATGAACCCTCTTATAAGTTTTATTTTCTGAAAATTTCAGGATCAGATTTCCGACTGCATGTTAATATCGGTTACAAAACAATGATCCAAGATGTAAAATCAAGATTCAAAAACTGTTTTATTTGTAACAGTGCAAGTTTTGGGAAAACATTGAAAATTGAAACTCACACACCTAGAGCTTCCTGTCATTAGTATAACTATAATGACTTCTTCATGGAGAACCCTACTTTATTTTATTTTTTATTTTTGAAGGGCTAAGAATATATTTTGCGTTTTTCAGTCTAAAGAAAGTAACTGCTGACTCATAACCTTCAAGACTGACCAGTGCATGTAGGTTAGTTAATCTCAAATCTTTTTTGTCAAAAATTAGAAAAACGAACAACCATTTCTTAAGCTTACCTCGTGAAAGTTGTTGGGAATTTCCTCGTTTTTTTGTAAAAGGAAGTATTTAGATTTCAAATATTATATAAATTCACAGATAAACTGTATTGTGAACTGCAATTCAGGAACACAAAGGTGGTGAGTTTTTTGTCTAAAGAATAATTACAATTATGTCGGAGAGGTAAACAAATTCTTTTTTCAAAATCATGATATTAAACCTTTTTTTTGGCAAAACTAATTCGTACCAATTACAGTTTTCCAGCTAGACCTTATGGCGAGATTGCGACTTTATACATGTTATTTGTATTGGATGTTGCCCTTCTAGATATTTTCTGGTAATAAGATATGTTGGGTTTTGTATTTTTGACGATACGTGAATATAAACCGCAAACATTTATGAAAGTTAACCTTTATTTCGAATGATAGCATAATATGTTCAATCCAAATAATAATAATAGGATCTGAGCTGTTCTATGATGAATAATTTATTGCACAGAACAATTATAAGAAGGATTTTCATTTATTTAAAATTCTCAAAACCACAGTAAAAAAGAGCATACAGTACTACTGATAATGGAATCTAATTAATCTAGTAGGAAGACAAAAACTGAGGGATGAGTTGAAGTGGCTTATATATACCTGTACAATTACAACTCACATAAGGGAAGGACATCTGGGCCCAGTTTCACGAAGCTGTCTTAGGACTAAGACATGTCTTAGGATGGTCTTACGACATATCTTAGTCCTAAGTGGGTTTCACAAAGCGGTCCTAAATTAGGACATCTCTTAAAGTTGGTCATAAAGTTAGGACAACGCGAGAGGTGTCATATGATGGTCTTAGGATAGTTATACGTTTATTTATATAAATTACACTCATTTTTTATATTAATTTTGAAAAAAAAATATCTTATTATTATCTAATTATCTATTCTCCTGTTCCTGCTTAAAACATATATACATTGACGGATTATCAGGATTTGTCAACAATGAAAATTCGATGTATTGATATAAAAAATGCACGATTTTATCTCTTAACCTTTTATAACCAATAAAATCAAAATTGAATTCAACTCACTTGTACCAAAACAATGTCATAATTTTATATTCTTTTTTCTTAATTTTGCATTGAAAATTTCATATTTATATTGATGTATTGTTTAAAGATAATTTATATATAAATTACTTTTATTTTTTTATATTTATTTTGCAAATTATGTCATTATATTAATCAATACGTTTAGAATAATTTATGGTAAGACATACTACATTTATATGATTTTTTTTCCGTAGATCATATTTTTATTTGAAAATTTAAAGAACTTGCGACAGGTTTATGATGTCTTAGCTAAGATGATCCTAAGACAGCTTCGAGACGAGGTCTGATATATGTCCTAGGATAGTCATAAGAGGATCATAAGACATGTCCTAAGATATGTCTTATGACATGTCTTAGGATAGCTTCGTGAAACCGGCCCCAACTCCTTTATTCTACTTGGGTGATCTGAGCCGGATCACCCTTACGAGATCACCCTTGCTTGGAAAACTATTACTTTACCCAATGTTTTAATCCAACATAAAAACAGATTTTTATTTTTCTTCAAATAAACACACTGTGGCGAGAATTTTCATCAGATGATAATCATCTGGGGCCGTGTCAATGGAAGTATCATAGGACATGTCCTAAGATAGGTCTTATGACATTATTTAGGATGGTCTTAGGACGTGTCTGAGACATGTCTTAGGATGTAAAACAAAGCTGTCTTAGGACAGTCCTAACTACGATGGTCCTAGGACCATCCTAACACATTTATTTAATTGAAAATATATGTAGAGATTTGTATGACATAGATTGAATTGTATTTTAGAACATATATGTAAAGAGAGGGAGGATGACTCTTATATAGAAAATAATTAACGCAAAATAAAAGTTAAAGTTTTTACGGAATACTAATAAATACGTTATTTTAAAAATATGATAAAAGATATAAATGAATTTAATACGAAAACAAAAGTAAATGGTCACAAAACTTTGTGATATTCGTGCTGCAATTTTAGTACATAAACTAGTTTTGTCATTAGGTCCCATCGATTTCATTACATGTATCGAATCAGGATTAGGTAAAAAAGAAGTAAACTTTTTCCCATATTTGAAAATATGTTGCTAATGATGATAGTATTGTTTAGGCTTCAAAAAAGGCATCACGAAATAATTTAATATAATACAATTAAATCTTTAACAAACATTAAACAATATTTTTTTTTATTAATTTTATCTAATGATAGTTTAATATTGTATTAGTATTTTTAGTATTGAGTTTATGCCATATTTGTTGTTTTTATTACGTTTTAGGACGATGTAACCTTTAGGACTATCCTAAGACACCTAAATGTATATCCTAACTTTAGGAACAAATTTAGGACATATCTTATTTTAGGAGACTTTCGTTAACCCGACTTAGGACTAAGACGTGTCCTAAGACCATCCTAAGATATGTCTTAGTCCTAGGACAGCTTCGTTGACACGGCCCCAGCCATACAAGTAATGGACATTGTTGGGAAAAGAACATTCAGCAATAATTAAATATATATGATCTTATATACACCAACCAAAAAAAGATAGGAATTCTGTATCCAGGGGCCGGTTTAGGATCTCTCTTATGACTATCCTAGGACATATCTCAGATCTCGTCTCGAAGCTGTCTTAGGATCATCTTAGCTAAGCAATCCTAATGTTTTAACAGGAGAATAGATAATTAGATAATAATAAGATATTTTTTCAAAATTAATATAAAAAATGAGTGTAATTTATATAATTAAACGTATAACTATCCTAAGACCATCATAAGACACATCTCGCGTTGTCCTAACTTTATGGCCAACTTTAAGAGATGTCCTAATTTAGGACCGCTTTGTGAAACCCACTTAGGACTAAGATATGTCGTAAGACCATCCTAAGACATGTCTTAGTCCTAAGACAGCTTCGTGAAACTGGGCCCTGGGATGTATATAAATATAGAAGGTAGACACGATTTGTCGAAACATTCGAAACTGTAAGTAAACTGGTAAGATATGGCGCTAGCCATGCGGTGTATGTGATCATATACAGCCGGAATATTACATGATTTTTATAAAAAGTTAGTACTTGGTATCATTACAAACTCTTGTGCTCAGAGGATATAAATATCCGGTAAATTATCAAGTACCTCAAGTAATTAGTTTGAATAGAACTATTGTTATAGATAACTTCCTTTGTCGATCTTTGTCATTTCCAAAATCTTCAGATTAGTAGTGGAATTATGGTCGGGGAACCAATTAAAAGGAACATAAAACAAAGAACAGATTTAAATCGCTATCTATGGGGTTATAATGGTTAAAAGTACGCATATATATTTCGGTTTATATAAATGAAATCTCAGTCAGGTTTTATCAATCTGTGTTCCCACATGATTGTCTTTCTCTTTTACCACACAATTTATAAATTATGTACTAGTAATTTGTGCATGTGGGATGATTGTGTAGGAAGATATTTGATAATAAGTAATGACACTGTAAACAAAGTCGTGTCTTTTGATTTTCTATAGGTCAAATGTTTATGCACTCATATCATAGATGTCTATCTTCGTTTTTAAAATTTCCGTATTTTCCAGAAACATAATTTTCTTATGATAGCTATTATATACCATATAAGGATACATAAAACATTCGGGTGAGTGAGATATAATCTATAATTTTGTTGAAGTTGAAAAAGAAACAAAGTTAAAAAGTACATTCGACAATTATAGACAATTTGACATTTTAGTACATAAGTTACAATAATAGTATTTAGAAAATATTTGATTGCAAGTGATTTTTTATTCAATTTCAAAAGCACAGATCTTTCAGCACAGCTACAAAATGATTTCACGACAGAAAATTATAATTGGAGGTTTGAAACAATTTCAATTTTGCCGTCAAATACAGCGTCATTCAAGTCATACAAAATCCCCTGTTAAGAGGTAAGTTTCAGTATATTTTTTATTTAATTTTTTAGTTTTATTCTAGTTTAATTTGAATAATAATAGATTGGATTCTAGCTCAAATTAAAGTCGAAATACCAAATTGGAAGTTCTTTTTTCTAAAGAACTGTTTTATTAATGGACATTCCAGATTGTATAAAATCACTTGGAATACAGTATTGTGCTGTTGTTACTTACCTCACACAATGTAAACTGTTTCATCTGAATTCTTTTATTGTGATAAATACAAGTTTGAAAGTATAAAAAAGGGCAATAACAAACAAATAACCCGGGATCGGCAGATAAATCTATGACAGAAGGAAACTAGAGGCTCTAAAGAGCCTGTGTCGCTCACCTTGGTCTATGTGAATATTAAACAAAGGACGCAGATAGATTCATGACAAAATTGTGTTTTGGTGATGGTGATGTGTTTGTACATCTAACTTTACTGAACATTCTTGCTGCTTACAACTATCTCTATCAATAATGAAGTTGGCCCAGTAGTTTCAGTGGAAAATGTTAGTAACAATTTACAAATTTTATGAAAATTGTTAAATATTGACTATAAAGGAAAAAAAACTGCTTTGGGCTCAATTGACCATTTTGGTCATGTTGATTTATTTTTAGGTCTGACTTTGCTGAACATTATTGCTATTTACAGTTTATCTCTATCTATAATAATATTCAAAATAATATAAAAAAAAATGCAAAATTTCCTTAAAATTACTAATTCAGGGGCAGCAACCCAACAATTGGTTGTCCAATTCATCTGAAAATTTCAGGGCAGATAGCTCTTGACCTTATAAACAATTTGATCCTGTCAGATTTGCTCTAAATGCTTGGGTTTTTGAGTTATAAGCTAAAAACTGCATTTTACCCCCAATGTTCTATTTTTAGCCATGGTGGCCAGCTTGGTTGGTTGGCCTGGTCACCGGACACAATTTTTAAACTAAATACCCTAATAATGATTTTGGCCATGCTTGGTTAAATTTAGCAAAGTAGTTTCAGAGGAGAAGACTTTTGTAAAAGATAACTAAGATTTATGAAAAATGGTTAAAAATTGACTATAAAGGGCAATGACTCCTAAAGGGGTCAACTGACCATTTCGGTCATGCAGACTTATTTTTAGGTCTTATTTTGCTGAACATTTTTGCTGTTTACAGTTTATCTCTACCTATAACAATAATTCATGATAATAACCAAAAACAGCAAAATTTCCTTAAAATTACCAATTCAGTGGCAGCAACCTAACAACAGGTTGTCCGATTCGTCTGAAAATTTCAGGGCAGATAGATCTTGACCTGATAAACAATTTTACCCCTATGTCAGATTTGCTCTAAATGCTTTGGTTTTTGAGTTATAAGCCAAAAACTGCATTTAACCCCTATGTTCTATTTTAAGCCATGGCGGCCATCTTGGTTGGTTGGCCGGGTCACCGGACACAATTTTTAAACTAGATACCCTAATAATGATTTTGGCCATGTTTGGTTAAATTTGGCCAAGTAGTTTCAGAGGAGAAGATTTTTGTAAAAGTTTACAGACAACGGACGCCAAGTGATGAGAAAAGCTCACTTGGCCCTTCGGGCCAGGTGAGCTAAAAATATGGAAAATAATAAGCAACAAAACCGAGATAAAAACGGACTATTTATATAAAACAATCTGATTTGCTATACTCAGTTTAGGAGCGAAATTTGAAAACAGTTTTTCAATAATTAAATTGTATGATTTATTTCTTGTTTCCTTATTGCGGTATGAAATATTTTGCAGAATTGCTGCACATCCAACATTTAGTTGTCCATACTTGGGATCACTTCCGGTCCAACAGGATGATTACTGCAAAGATTTTTATATGGAGATAGTAAATGGCAGTTTAGAATCTGCCTACAAGAAATATGGCCCTAGTACATGTTTGGAAGGAAATGAAGTTAAACAAGGATTATCAGGAAAATCTGTTCTGATTGTTGGAGCTGGTGTGGCCGGGCTTGCAGCAGCTTTTGAATTGGAAAAAGTTGGACACAGTGTAAGATTAGATATCATTAGTTAGCAGCTAAGAAACATGACATTATTTACATTTGCGAACTCTGAATACTAGATATAACTATGGTTAACAATGTAATTCGTTGATGTGATTGCTTTCGTTGATTGTCATTATATCTTTTATATTTCAATTCAATTCAATATTGTATTGTCACATAAACTTTACAGTTTGTGATAATTAACAAAAAAAAAAAAAAAAGAAAATAACTAAGTAACTTGATATATATATATAGGTTAAAGTAAATATTAAAGGTCCCCTTTCCTCAGTTCTATTGACTTTTTAATAAAGGCTCCTAGTTTATTCACTTGTGTTGGTGTTGATGGGTTAAGTATATATATAACTTTGTCATTGTCAGTGAGATTACATTTTTCAGACACAAATACTCGAGTTACAACACAGAGTAGGTGGAAGAACAAAGACTCTTCGTGGTGGATTCTCAGATGGCCTGCATGCTGAAGGTAAATCTATGCCCAATATTTTTACATAGGATACCATGCAATAAATAATCATCGCCTACATGTTTTGTCATATTTATGGCTGGATGCATTGAAAGACACGGAATTGTCTGCAGTATATTGCTTTATCTGATCAAAATTTAGTCTTCATTTGTTTATATTTTCTCCTGATGTAGACAACTATGATTCATTACCGATGTCCATGTTGCATATATCACCTGCCTACATGCCAATTTAATCACATGTTTAAAGTCTTCTAAAACAGAATTGTCTTTCGGAAGACAAATATTACGAAAAATAATTCCTGTTTTCTGGAAATCTTGAATTAGTATGCCATGGAACGCATTGATTATCAATTTTAAATGCAAACTCACAGATAAGTAACGACTTTTGGCCTAATATGGTCTAAAAGAGGAATGAAAGATATCTGAGGGACAGTCAAACTCATAAATCGAAATAAACTGACAACTACATGGCAACATGAACCCCACCAAAAATTAGGGGTGATCTCAGGTGCTCCGGAAGGGTAAGGAGATCCTGCTCCACATGTGGCACCCGTCGTGTTGCTCAAGTCTAAATATTTTTTGTCTTTCACAAACAGTTTAATATCTGCAAATTTGTTTGATATTTCAAGAAGGTTATATGATCTCATATAACCTCCTTGGTTGTTTTAAGTAAACAATGACACCAAAAGCACGATTTTGTATCAGAATAGGGCTACTTTTACATAGTTCTAAATTTGAGGGAGTGAATTGGTGGTCTAACACTTGTGCCGGTTATTGTTAGTTAAGGGCGCATGGCAAAACTATTTAGATTGACCCGTTGAAGGTATCAGGGAATCTTTTATTTCATTTTCAGGTGGAGCAATGAGAATCCCACCAAATCACTACCTGACGAATGGGTACATACAGAAATTTGGCATTCCTGTCCGCCCCTTCATTAACTCCAACGATAATACCTGGCTTTACCTTGATGGAGAAAGTAAAATCAGAACAAAAGGTAATAGTATCTACTTATTATTAATTACAATATTTGTGCAATCAATTAGTACAAGCATGTCAGCGAATTCAAATTTAACCAACAGGTCATGCAGTTGACAGTCCTTTGTGGAATAAAATAATCTCGTCTCACATTTAAATATTTCACTGATGTTCAATCAAATCATATCTTCAGATGATCTATGATAACTACAATTGTTTCCGTGAAAAATAATTGTTATGTATATTTTAAATATAGATATATAGTCGACGTTTCAGTGTTTATGTTTATTATGTCGTTCTAGGCATAAAGACGTTATCTGTTTTTTCGTGAAGGAGCATTAATTCTTTCCTGCATTGGTTTTCCCGTATCTTAAACTTAATACATTATAAAAAGATCACATACATGAAACTATGCATAAAATTAAAATCTTAAAAATACTGAACTCCGAGGAAAAACGAAAGTCCAAAATCAATGGCAAAATCAAAAGCTCAAACACATCAAACGAATGAATAACAACTGTCATATTCCTGACTGATGGTGCAGGCATTTTCTTTTGTAGATAATAGTAGATTAAACCTGGCTTTATAGCCAGCAAAACCTCTCACTTGCATGACAGTCGCATTGAATTCATAATATATCTCATGGGTAAAAAAAACTAATTACATACTTAATGTGTTTTTTTCAGAATGGAATGAAAACAATCGATTTTACTCAACAAAGTTTTTTCCTGGATGGGACTCTCACCTGCAATCTGATATACGTCCAAATGTTGACGGCATAAGTAAGGTTTTATATTAGTATGCCTTCAATTAAATGTTACTAGTCTACAGTTTTTTTAAAACTTATTTCAATTTAATCTTGTAATAAGGCAAACTTCATCAGTGAATAAATTCATGACTTTGCATTTAACAAATATTTATTATTTCTTTGATTCCATGCAACATATTTTTCTTTTCCCTTTTGTACCTCCAACATATTTTAGTAGTTGTTGTATTACCTTTCTACATTGCAGTGGATTTATATAAGCGTACAATTGAACCCGTAAAAGAGGATTTGTTTTCCCTTATCAAAGAAAAGGGACCACAAGAAGGTTGGAAAGAGTGGGTAGAAAAGTGGAGCAAGTTATCTGTAGATGATTTTCTCAGAACAAATATAAACTCGGACTTATGCTCTGCTTATCGACCATGGCCAGAAGCAGCTATCAGAGGATTGCAGGTGATTGGAAACGTCTTTTTTTAAACTACATGAATCAAAACAAAATGTTACAATTCAACAGGTTTATGTTTTTTTTAAAACCAAGAACATTTTAGGTTCATTTCTAGTAAACCACGAACATTTCTAGGTTCATTTCTAGTGAACGAGTAAAGAAAAGTTAGTGGATAAAAAAACTTTCAAATGCCAGATCAAGGTAGAAATGAAAGACATTATAAATTTTATATACATGTACAAGTATTTCACAGTTTAATCGAAATCGTTTAAATTTAAAAAATCAATCTAAAGATAAAGCAGAATGGTTTCAATTTGAAAAATCTTGTTGTTTATAAAAACTTGTTTCTTACGATTTTTGCTGTGAAAAACACGACAATTATGAAAATTGCAATGCGCACTAAATTCGTTTATTTTCAAAATTTACCTGAAGTTTTGTGTTTCAGTTGCAATGAAATAAACAAAAGTAATAATACTAATAGGAAGGGATATCTGATTGAATAATTTGATAAGCTTACTTTCATTGATGGCTAGGGTATATATTTTAGATTTCGACATACAGCCCTGCCTTTGGAACAAGTTTAGTTGAATACCTAAGAGATGAATTAGGTGAATGGTGGACAGATCGTCTTCATACTCCAGTCGATGGTATGGATACCATAGCCAAGAATTTTATCAAACCTCAGCACACAAATATAGAAAACACCACTGATTTAGCAAAACGAATACAATTTGGTGCTAAAGTACGAAGCGTCAAAAGAAATCTGGAAAATAAAGTTGAAGTAACTGCACGTAATGTGATGACAGGGACAGATCAGATATACACAGCCGATGCCGTTATTATTACAGTTCCATTGACAATACTCCGACAGATGGACATAGATCTAGCAGAGGATTGTCGTAAAGCTATAGGTAACATCCATTACCAACCATCAACCAAAGTGGTTCTCCAGTGCAAGACCAGATTCTGGGAGAAAGAAGTTGGTCAAGGAGGATTCTCAAAAACTGATTTACCAATTGGACAGTTACACTACCCCAGTCCTAATGATCCACGTATACCAAACGGGAGAGGTCTTTTGGTTTGCTATACTTGGGAACAAGATGCCTTAATCTTTGGTTCACAATCAGAAACTGAAGCAGTTGATAGTGCAGTTCGAGAAATCACAAAAATACATCCTGAAATGAAGAATGAATTTGAGGTTGGAATGGTTCAAGCGTGGTTCAATGATAATGCAGCACAAGGAGCATACGCCAGTCTCCTTCCAAACCAATATAACAATGGAATGAAAACTATGATGACACCAGATCATCCTATTTATCTCGCTGGTGAAGCTATATCATACACCAACGGGTGGATACAAGGGGCCATAGAATCTGGCCTTAATGCTGCTTATCATCTGTACTGCAATGGTCAAAAATCATAACTGCTTAACTTCCTATGCTTCATGTATTTTTATACATAAATTTAAGATATTTTACGTTTGAAGTGAGATTCAAAACAAACCGGACATAGCTTTATAATATAGTTAATTGCTGCCTTAGTTTGCTATTAATAAATATTGAAATGTGCATTGTTATTAAGTGCAATATCAGTATTTAGTTCAAATGTAATCTTGGGTCAGTCCTAGTTCTATCTTATTCATTCAAATGACGTCATTTTTTATTTTTTGATGATCTGTTTTACAAATTCAAATGACGTCATCATTTTTTTGTCATTTTTTACAATTTCAAATATGACGTCACTTGGCGTTGAGGTTTAAACATATTCGGATGTGTCTACATATTGTGTTGCAAATGTCTGGTTATTTAATGTATTTCAGTTGTTTCCTGTAATTAGTTTATATTTCAGTTCTATCATGTACAGCTTTTGTTTATTAATTTTATAAATTTACTGTTTGCAAAAGTATAAATTATTCTAAATGAAAAGGATGTTCTGGTAATTAACAGAAAACCCTGGCCGTTTTTGGCACAACTTTTTTGATCTTTTGATCCTCGATGCTGTTCGACTTTGTGCTTGTTTCGGCTTTCTAACTTTTGTATCTGGGCATCACTAGTAGATCTTGTGTGGGTAAAATGCACTTCTGGCGTATTAAAATTTTCAACTTGTTGCCTTTTGTTGGCTGTTGTTCGTGTGTTTCTTTGTCAATTGTATTCTCCAATTTATTGATATTGTAGTCCTGTGTTGTAGAGTTGTCATCTTTATGTTATATTTCACATGGCTATAAAAGGGGAGGTTTGGCATGCCACAAAACCAGGTTCAACCCGCCATTTTTTCTTTAAAAATGTCCTGTACCAAGTCAGGAATATGGCCATTGTTATATTATAGTTCGTTTCTGTATGTGTTACATTTTAACGTTGCGTCGTTTGTTTTCTCTTATTTTTGAGTGTAAATTCACATTGCGATAAGACGTGTCACGGTACTTGTCTATCCCAAATTCATGTATTTGGTTTTGATGTTATATTTGTTATTCTCGTGGGATTTTGTCTGTTGCTTGGTCCGTTTCTGTGTGTGTTACATTGTAGTGTTGTGTCGTTGTTCTCCTCTTATATTTTATGCGTTTCCCTCAGTTTTAGTTTGTTACCCCGTAGTTTGTTTTTTGTCCATGGATTTACGAGTTTGAACATCGGTATACTACTGTTGCCTTTATTGAGAACACTTTCAGATGCCAATGTACTTGCTAATTCTGTCTACAGAGTAAATGTTGTTTATCAATCATGTATATTTTTTTAACATCTAGTTCGAATACAAAAGTATCAGTTAATCACACCACTGCAGTGTGGAATAACTCAAGATGCACATTTAGCTTACATTATACTCATCAGGGCACTCAGATCAGAAAAGTAACAAAGTCAAGCAGCATTGAAAGCGAAAACTTACACAACAAATTGGGCCAATTTAAGGTAGGCTATATATGCCCGAGAGAAGATAAGCTATAGTGTTTCGAATATTTGTGACATTTCATTAACAGTTAAACAGAAATGACATATCAGTCATAGTTTATATTAGAACAGAAGCGCTTATAAAGAGGTCCCCATAAGAAAAAGAATGAAGCTATTCAACACTTGAACATTTTTAAGGTACAAAGGAAAGTAAAATCACAAAAATACTGAACTTAAAAGAAAATCAATTCGGAAAGTCCATAATCACATGGCAAAATCAAATAACAAAACGCATCAAAAACGAATGGACAAGAACTGTCATATTCCTGACTTGGTACAGGCATTTTCAAATGTAGAAAATGGTGGAATAAACCTGGTTTTACAGTGCTAACCCTCTCACTTTGATGACAGTCTCAAATAAACTTATGTTATCAAAATTCACGTTTGTGTACAAAATTTTGTAATACTTTATTTTCGGTATCATACAAAAAGATAGCTTCAATTTCACCATTACAAACCCTTGGTTCAGTATCTCCCTCATAAGTGCAAATGTGGTCTTTCAATGGAAAGAATCGTGAAAAGAAATGTAAGCCCTGGCATTTCTGATCAATCCATATTCAAATTATGCATTTAATTAACATATTATATTTAGACAGATTATTCGGAGTCTTCGCTTTTACTCCAGAATGAAATATTTTGCTCTGTTCTTGTCAGAGAAGCAACAAATGTATTCATAGTCTTTAATTTGACCTAGTTTGAATCAACAAAGTCTACCAGCATTCATAGGTGAGTCAAGTGAAATACCTTCCTAATGAGCCAACAACAGAGTAGTTGTGTTTGAAAAACAATGTTTCAACTAAATACTTTACTTGGGGATCTTTTGTGTGCATTACCTAAAACGAATTTTATTTGTGTGCGTGTTATTAATCTTTTATCTCAGATATTTTTAGTCTTCCCATATGCATCTACACAATGTTTAACTAAATGTTTTTTATTGGGATTTTTAACTTTCAAAAAATCACCGTCACAACAGATTAGACAATAATTTTACGTTGACAAAAAGCATGAAGGTATACTTAACAATTCTTAACTTTGGGCTTAAAAAAAACAACTGTCATGTAATGATCATATGAATGTTGTGTGACGGCTAAAGGATTCAGGGCCGTAACTAGCCTCTTTAAATAGTGAGGCAAAATATATTCAAAAATTTTTGGCGAGGGTCTCTTATTTAATGTCCCCCAGAAGCTCTGAGATAATAAACGCAAAATCGTGCATTCTGAGCGTTTCCCGGACTCTTTCTTACATTAAAACGACTAACGCAATTAATGTTTAGCTATATTTTCGACAATATTCTAGTCTCAAATCAAAAACTGTTAAACATAGATTCATTGTAATTTAAGACTGATAGGTTTTAGAGACAATATTAAAAGACCGATATGTAGGATAAAACAAAAATCGTAATTCTCATAATCATTAATACCGGATCTGTCTGTTCTTGTCTTGTATTTTGCTTAGACTTTGGTGATATCTTTCATGACTAGATATAATATAGTGATAGTGCAGTATTGTACTTTAAGTACTAGTACCGCTTAAGTCGAAACTAGGGACCATCTTGATCTTGTTTTAATAACGTATGATTCTTTTTTTGTTGAAGACCCTCCAGCAGCTTTCAAGATGAAGAACAGGAATAAAAACTTTGACCATTGTTCATTTTTCTATGCATTGACTTTGTGTACGATTATGTCCCGTGCACTCCATATTCATTTATTTAATTTTCTGTTAAAGGGTCTGAACACGACTTAGTGCAATTAACCCAACAATGAAAAAGGTCATATGAAATGATATGGCAATACTTTTTTTTTTTTTCAAATGATTTGATACCGGGAAATTGGTGACCTTACTTTGATTTAAACCATCATGTCAGCTCGTGATCTAGTTTTATTTACAAAAATAAGCCAGTTTTGTATAATTCTCCATGCAGAAAGAACAGTTTTATTCTGTGTCCATCGTAGCCTCGTATATTCTTAAAATATTTTCTCGCACAATGTCTGGACATCGGTGGACATGCAACATTGCTAAACCACACAAATGAAAATCAACACTCAGACTATAATCATAAAGTAGGACTATGCATGAACAAAAAACAAACCCGGGACACAGAAGTATAAACAATAGACTATCAACTCTGAAAACTCAAAGTAAAATAGAAATATGGATCACAAAAAACTTGCAGGGGCGACACCAGAGAGTGAAGAGAACTTGCAAGACACTTTCCGTGAAAACAATTTCATATGACGACAATCTTTTGTCTCATTTTATTTTATTTTTTTGGGGGAAATTTTTAACATGAGGCATTTGCCTCATTTGCCTCAATGTAGTTACGGCCCTGGGATTAATTAGATTAAGTATTACAACTGAGAAACTTGTGAATAATTCATATTAATAGTACGTGTCACTTATTGTTTCTCATCCGGAAATTAACTTCAATTTGCACTTACCTCATGAACCCTCTTATAAGTTTTATTTTCTGAAAATTTCAGGATCAGATTTCCGACTGTTGAATATCGGTTACAAAAAAATGATCCAAGATGTAAAATCAAGATACAAAAACTGTTTTATTTCTAACAGTGCAAGTTTTGGGAAAACATTTTAAATTGAAACTCGCACACCTAGAGTTCCCTGTCCTTTGAATAACTATAATGACTTCTTCATGGAGAACCCTAGTTTATTTTATTTTTATTTCTGAAGGGCTAAAATTATATTTTGCGTTTTTCAGTCTAAAAAAGCAACTACTGACTCATAACCTTCAAGACTGGTGCATGTAGGTTAGTTAATCTGAAATCTTTTTTGTCAAACATGTCTGATTTGTAAAATATTGATATTAATTAGAAAAACGGAAAACCATTTCCTAAGCTTACCTCGTGTTAGTTGTTGGGAATTTCTCCGTTTTTTGAAAAAGGAAGTATTTATATTTCAAATATTATATAAGTTCACAGATAACCTGTATTGTGAACTGTAATTCAGGAACACAAAGGTGGTGAGTTTTTTGTCTAAAAAATAATTACAATATGTCGGAGAGGTAAACAAATTCTTTTTTCAAAATCATGATATTAAACCTTTTTTTTTTGCAAAACTAATTCGTACCAATTACAGTTTTCGTGCTAGACCTTATGGCGAGATTGCGACTTTATCAAATGTTTTATGTTTTTGGCGTATTGAATTTTAAACCTGATGCCTTTTGTTATCTATTATTCATGTGTTTCTTTGCATAATACGTTCTCCTATTTATTTGTATTGTAGTCCTGTAATATTATGTTGTCATTTTAATGTTATATTTAACATTGCCATTAAAGTGCGAGGTTTGGCATGCCACAAAACCAGGTTCAACCCACCATTTTTTCCTATTCTGTGTGTGTTACATTTTAACGTTGTGTTTCCGTTGTGTCGTTTGTTTTCTCTTATTTTTGAGTGTGATTTCACATTACTATAAGACGTGTCACGGTACTTATCTATCCCAAATCCATGTATTTATATTTGATGTTATATTTGTTATTCTTATAGGATTTTGTATAATGCTTAGTCCGTTTCTGTGTGTGTTACATTTTAATGTTGTGTCGTTGTTCTCCTCTTATATTTAATGCGTTTCCCTCAGTTTTAGTTTATTACCCCGATTTTGTTTTTGTCAATGGATTTATGAGTTTTAAACAGCGGTATACTACTGTTCCCTCTATTTATACATATTATTTGTATTGTATGTTGCCCTTTTAGATATTTTCTGGTACTAAAATATGTTGGGTTGCGTATTTTTGACGATACGTGAATATAAACCACAAACATTTATGGAAGTTAACCTTTATTTCGAATGATAGCATATATTCAATCCAAATAATAATAATGGGATCTGAGCTGTTCTATTATGAATAATTTATTGCACAGAACAATTATAAGAAGGATTTTCATTTATTTAAAATTCTTAAAACCACAGTAAAGTAGATGCTTCAGTACAACTGATAATAGAATCTAATTAATCTAGTAGGAAGACAAAAACTGAGGGATGAGTTGAAGTGGCTTATATTTGACTGTACAATTACAACTCGCATAAGGGAAGGAAATCTGGATACAGAATTCCTATCTTTTATTTCCATTTTTTTTGGTTGGTGTATATAAGATCATATATACTTAATTATTGCTGAATGTTCTTTTCCCAACAATGTCCATTACTTGTATGGCAGATGATTATCACCTGATGAGAATTCTCGCCACAGTGTGTTTATTTGAAGAAAAAAAATCCGTTTTTATGTTGGATTAAAACATTGGGTAAAGTAATAGTTTTCCAAGCAAGGGTGATCTCGTAGGGGTAATCCGGCTCAGATCACCCAAGCTGGGATGTATATAAATGGAAGGTAGACACGATTTGTCAAAACATTCGAAACTGTAAGTAAACTGGTAAGATTTGGCGCTAGCCATGCGGTGTATGTGATCATATACAGCCGGAAAATTGCATGATTTTTAGAAAAAGTTAGTACTTGGTATCATTACAAACTCTTATGCTCAGAGGATACCGCAAATGTCATATGTTTATGCACTAATATCATAGAAGTCTATCTTCATTTTTAAAATTTCCGTATAATATGTTTCCAAGAAAATATTTTCTTATGATAGCTATTATAAACCATATAATTAATGACACTGTAAAAAAAGTCGTGTCTTTTGATTTCCTATATGTCAAATGTTTATGTATTCATATAATAGAAATCTATGTATAATATTTTTCCAAGAAAATACTTTTCTTATGATAGCTATTATATACCATATAAGGATGCATAAAACATTCGGGTGAATGAGATATATTCTATAATTCTGTTGAAGTTGAAAAAGAAACAAAGTTAAAAAGTACACTCGACAATTTGACATTTTTGTACATAAGTTACAATAATATTATTTAGAAAATATTTTATTGCAAGTGATTTTTTATTCAATTTCAAAAGCACAGATCTTTCAGCACAGCTAAAATGATTTCACGACAGAAAATTATAATTGGTGGTTTGAAACAATTTCAATTTTGCCGTCAAATACAGCGTCATTCAAGTCATACAACATCCCCTGTTAAGAGGTAAGTGAGGTTTCAGTTAATTCTTTATTTAATTTTTTAGTTTTATTCTAGTTTAATTTGAATAATAATAAATTGGATTCTAGCTCAAATTAAAGTCGAAATACCAAATTGGACGTTCTTTCTTTAAAGAACTGTTTTAGTTATGGACATTCCAGATTGTATAAAATCACTTGGAATACAGTATTGTGCTGTTGTTACTTACCTCACACAATGTAAACTGTTTCATCTGAATTCTTTTATTGTGATAAATACAAGTTTGAAAGTATAAAAAAAGGGCAATAACAAACAAAAAACCCGGGATCGGCAGACAAATCCATGACGGAAGGAAAAAAGATGGAGAATGATAAGCAACAAAACCGAGATAAAAACGGACTATTTATATAAAACAGTCTGATTTGCTTTACTCAGTTTAGGAGCGAAATTTGAAAACAGTTTTTTTCCACTATTAAATTGTATGATTTATATATTTTTTCTTATTGCGGTATAAAATATTTTGCAGAATTGCTGCACATCCAACATTTAGTTGTCCATACTTGGGATCTCTTCCGGTCCAACAAGATGACTACTGCAAAGATTTTTATATGGAGATAGTAAATGACAGTTTAGAATCTGCCTACCAGAAATATGGCCCTAGTACATGTTTGAAGGAAATGAAGTTAAACAAGGATTATCAGGAAAATCTGTTCTGATTGTTGGAGCTGGTGTGGCCGGGCTTTCGGCAGCTTTTGAATTGGAAAAAGTTGGACACAGTGTAAGATTTGATATCTTTAGTTAGCAGCTAAGAAACATGACATTATTTACATTTGCGAATTCTGAATAATAGATATAACTATGGTTAACAATGTAATTCGTTGATGTGATTGCTTTCGTTGATTTTCATTATATCTTTTATAATTCAATTCAATTCATATTTTATTGCCATATAAACTTTACAGTTTGTGACAAATAACAAAACAAACGACGACATTAACTAAGTAACTCAATATATATATATATAGGTTCAAGTAAATATTAAAGGTCCCTTGTCCTAAGTTTTATTGACTTTTTAATAAAGGCTCCTAGTTTATTCACTTGTCAATGTGTTGGTGTTGATGGGTTAAGTATATATATAACTTTGTCATTGTCAGTGAAATTACATTTTTCAGACACAAATACTTGAGTTACAACACAGAGTAGGTGGAAGAACGAAGACTCTTCGTGGTGGATTCTCAGATGGCCTGCATGCTGAAGGTAAATACATGCCCAATATTTTTACATAGGATACTTTGCAATAAATAATCGTCGGCTACATGTTTTGTCATATTTATGGTTGGATGCATTGAAAGACACGGAATTGTCTGAAGTATATTGGTTTATCTGGTCAAAATCTATTTTTCATTTGTTTATATTTTCTCCTGATGTAGACAACTATGATTCATTACCAATGTTCATGTTGCATGTATCACCTGCCTACATGCCAATTTAATCACATGTGTAAATAAAATTGAGAAAGGAAATGGTGAATATGTCAAAGCGACAACCACCCGACCATAGAGCAAACAACAGCCGAAGGCAACCAATGGGTCTTCAATGTAGCGAGAATTCCCGCACCCGTAGGTGTCCTTCAGCTGGCCCCTAAAATATGCATAATAGTACAGTGATAATGGACGTCATACTAAACTCCGAATTATACACAAGAAACTAAAATTTAAAATCATACAAGACTAACAAAGGCCAGAGGCTCCTGACTTGGGACAGGCGCTAAATTGCGGCGGGGTTAAACATGTTTATGAGATCTCAACCCTCCCCCTATACCTCTAGCCAATGTAGAAAAGTAAAAGAATAACAATACGCACATTAAAATTCAGTTCAAGAGAAGTCCGAGTCTGATGTCAAAAGATGTAACAAAAGAAAATAAATAAAATGACAATAATACATAAATAACAACAGACTACTAGCAGTTAACTGACATGCCAGCTCCAGACCTCAATTAAACTGATTGAAAGATTATGTCTTCATCATATGAATATCAGGTACAATCCCTCCCGTTAGGGGTTTAGTATCATACTATCATAAAATATATGAGAAGAACATAACCCGTGTCATGCCAACAACTGTTTTTTTAGAAATAAATGTGTTTAGTTCCGATGCAAAGACCCTATCAGTGAATCAATGTTAAAGCCAAAATATGCAATCTTTAATGACCTGACAACAGTATCGTAACTATATCCCCTTTTAATAAGTCTATTTAAAGGTTTTGTTAGTTTCTGAGGAGAATACTGACATTTTTGTGCTTTATAAAGAATATTTCCATAAAATTTTGGATGTGAAATACCTGAACGTATAAGATGTCTGCATGTTGAGTTATATTTATGAATTATTTCCTTATACCGGTGATAAAATTTAGTAAATGTTTTGACCAGTTTGTGATATCGAAAACCCTGGTGTAATAATTTTTCAGTAATACATAAATTTCTCTCGCTAAAATCTAATACATTGTTACATACACGAGCGAATCGTACAAGTTGAGATATATAAACACCATAAGATGGTGACAAGGGAACGTCACCATCTAAAAATGGATAATTAACAATAGGAAATGAAAAATCATCTCTTTTATCATAAATTTTTGTATTAAGCTTCCCGTTTATGATATAGATATCAAGATCGAGGAAAGGGCAGTGGTCATTGTTATCATTAGCTTTATTTAAAGTAAGTTCTACAGGATAAATTTCTTTAGTATACATACTGAAGTCGTCATTATTTAGAGCCAATATATCATCCAAATATCTAAAAGTATTGTTAAATTTTTGTATCAAATGTTGTTTTGATGGGTCTTTGCTAATTTTAGTCATAAATTGTAACTCATAACAATACAAAAACAGGTCCGCAATAAGTGGTGCACAGTTAGTCCCCATTGGAATTCCAATAACTTGACGATATACGGAATCTCCAAAGCGAACAAAAATGTTATCAAGTAAAAATTCAAGTGCATAAATAGTATCAAAGCATGTCCAATTGACATAGTTCTTTTGTTTATTGCTACTAAAAAATGATCTAAAAGAGTTTGAACATATGTACTCGCATTCCGACTTTTTAAATGCCCAGTTAATTAGGGATGTGAATTTTTTCTTAATAAGAATATGAGGCAAAGTGGTATATAGGGTAGAAAAATCAAAACTTTGAACAGATTCAAAATCACCAATATATGCATGCAAAGTCTTCTAAAAAAGAATTGCCTTTCGGAAGACAAATATTACGAAAAATAATTCCTGTTTTCTGGAAATCTTAAATTAGTATGCTATGGAACGCATTGATTATCAATTTTAAATGCAAACTCACAGATAAGTAACGACTTTTGGCCTAAAATGGTATAAAAGAGGGACGAAAGATACCAGAGGGACAGTCAAACTCATAAATCGAAAATAAACTGACAACGCCATGGCTAAAAATGAAAAAGACAAACAGACAAACAATAGTACACATGACACAACATAGAAAACTTAAGAATAAGCAACACGAACCCCACCAAAAACTAGGGGTGATCGCAGGTGCTCCGGAAGGGTAAGCAGATCCTGCTCCACATGTGGCACCCGTCGTGTTGCTTAAGTCTAAATGTTGTTGTCTTTCACAAACAGTTTAATATCTGCAAAATTGTTTATTATTTCAAGGAGGTTATATGATCTCATATAACCTCCTTGGTTTTTTAAGTAAACAATGACACCAAAAGCACGATTTTGTATCAGAATAGGGCTACTTTTACATAGTTCTAAATTTGAGGGAGTGAATTGGTGGTCTGACTCTTGTTCCGGTTATTGTTAGTTAAGGGCGCATGGCAAAACTATTTAGATTGACCCGTTGAAGGTATCAGGGAATCTTTTATTTCATTTGCAGGTGGAGCAATGAGAATCCCACCAAATCACTACCTGACGAATGGGTACATACAGAAATTCGGCATCCCTGTCCGCCCCTTCATTAACTCCAACGATAATACCTGGCTTTACCTCGATGGAGAAAGTAAAATCAGAACAAAAGGTAACAGTATCTACTTATTATTAATTACAATATGTGTGCAATCAATTAGTACAAGCATGTCAGCGAATTCAAATTTAACCAACAGGTCATGCAGTTGACAGTCATTTGTGGAATAAAATAATCTCGTCTCACATTTAAATATTTCACTGATGTTCAATCACATCATATCTTCAGATGATCTATGATGACTACAATTGTTTCCGTGAAAAATAATTATGTATATTTTAAATATAGATATATAGTCGACGTTTATTCTGTCGTTCTAGGCATAAAGACGTTATCTGTTTTTTCGTGAAGGAGCATTAATTTTTTCCTGTATTGGTTTTCCCCGTTTCTTAAACTTAAAAAATACATTATAAAAAGATCACATACACGAAACTATGCATAAAATTAAAATTTTAAAAATACTGAACTCACAGGAAAATTCAAAACGAAAAGTCCAAAATCAATGGCAAAATCAAAAGCTCAAACACATCAAACGAATGAATAACAACTGTCATATTCCTGACTGATGGTGCAAGCATTTTCTTTTGTAGATAATAGTAGATTAAACCTGGCTTCATAGCCAGCAAAACCTCTCACTCGCATGACAGTCGCATTGAATTCATAATATATCTCATGGGCAAAAAAAAAAACTAATTACATACTTAATGTGTTTTTTTCAGAATAAAATGAAAACAATCGATTTTACTCAACAAAGTTTTTTCCTGGATGGGACTCTCACCTGCAATCTGATATACGTCCAAATGTTGACGGCATAAGTAAGGTTTTATATTAGTATGCCTTCAATTAAATGTTACTAGTCTACAGTTTTTTTTAAAACTTATTTCAATTTAATCTTGTAATAAGGCAAATTTTATCAGTGAATAGATTCATGACTTTGCATTTAACAAATATTTATTATTTCTTTGATTCCATGCAACATATTTTCCTTCTCCCTTTTGTACCTCCAACATATTTCAGTAGTTGTTGTATTACCATTCTACATTGCAGTGGATTTATATAAGCGTACAATTGAACCCGTAAAAGAGGATTTGTTTTCCCTTATCAAAGAAAAGGGGCCACAAGAAGGTTAGAAAGAGTGGGTAGAAAAGTGGAGCAAGTTATCTGTAGATGATTTTCTCAGAACAAATTTAAACTCTGACTTATGCTCTGCTTATCGACCATGGCCAGAAGCAGCTATCAGAGGATTGCAGGTGATTGGAAACGTCTTTTTTAAACTACATGAATCAAAACAAAATGTTACAATTCAACAGGTTTATGTTTTTTTTAAACCAAGAACATTTCTAGGTTCATTTCTAGTGAACGAGTAAAAAAGTTAGTGGATGAAAAAACTTTCAAATGCCAGATCAAGGTAGAAATGAAAGACATTATAAATTTTATATACATGTACAAGTATTTCACAGTTTAATCAAAATCGTTTAAATTTTTAAAGTGATTAAAAAATCAATCTAAAGATAAAGCAGAATGGTTTCAATTTGAAAAATCTTGTTGTTTATAAAACTTGTTTCTTACGATTTTTGCTATGAAAAACACGACAATTATAAAAATTGCAATGCGCACTAAATTCGTTTATTTTCAAAATGCACCTGAAGTTTTGTGTTTCAGTTGCAATGAAATAAACAAAAGTAATAATACTAATAGGAAGGGATATCTGATTGAATAATTTGATAAGCTTACTTTCATTGATGGCTAGGGTATATATTTTAGATTTCGACATACAGCCCTGCCTTTGGAACAAGTTTAGTTGAATACCTAAGAGATGAATTAGGTGAATGGTGGACAGATCGTCCACATACTCCAGTCGATGGTATGGATACCATAGCCAAGAATTTTATCAAACCTCAGCACACAAATATAGAAAACACCACTGATTTAGCAAAACGAATAAAATTTGGTGCTAATGTACGATGCGTCAAAAAGAATCCGGAAAATAAAGTTGAAGTAACTGCACGTAATGTCATGACAGGGACAGATCAGATATACACAGCCGATGCCGTTATTATTACAGTTCCATTGACAATACTCCGACAAATGGACATAGATCTTGCAGAGGATTGTCGTAAAGCTATAGGTAACATCCATTATCAACCATCAACCAAAGTGGTTCTCCAGTGCAAGAGCAGATTCTGGGAGAAAGAAGTTGGTCAAGGAGGATTCTCAAAAACTAATTTACCAATTGGACAGTTACACTACCCCAGTCCTAATGATCCACGTATACCAAACGGGAGAGGTCTTTTGGTTTGCTATACTTGGGAACAAGATGCTTTAATCTTTGGTTCACAATCAGAAACTGAAGCAGTTGAAAGTGCAGTTCGAGAAATCACAAAAATACATCCTGAAATGAAGAAAGAATTTGAGGTGGGAATGGTTCAAGCCTGGTTCAATGATAATTCAGCACAAGGAGCGTACGCCAGTCTCCTTCCAAACCAATATAACAGTGGAATGAAAACTCTGATGACACCAGATCATCCTATTTATCTCGCTGGTGAAGCTATATTATACACCAACGGTCGGGTGGATACAAGGGGCCATAGAATCTGGCCTTAATGCTGCTTATCATTTGTACTGTAATGGTAAAAAATAATAACAGTTTATTGTATAACCTCCTATGTTTCATGCATTTTTATGCCTAAATTTAAGATATCTTGAGAACACTTTCAAATGCCGATGTACTTGTTAATCTTGTCTACAGAGTAAATGTTGTTAATCAATCATGCATATATTTTTTTACATCTAGTTCAAATACAAAAGTACTAGTTTAACACACCACTGCAGTTTGGAATAACTCAAGATGCACATTTAGCTTACATTATACTCATCAGGGCACTCAAATCAGAAAAGTAACAAAGTCAAGCAGCATTGAAAGCTAAAAACTTACAAAACAAATTGGGCCAATTTAAGGTAGGCTATATATGCCCGAGAGAAGATAAACTATAGTGTTTCGAATATTTGCGACATTTCATTAACAGTTACACAGAAATGACATATCAGTCATCGTTTATATTAGAACAGAAGCGCTTATAAAGAGGTCCCCATAAGAAAAAGAATGAAGCTATTCAACACTTAAACATTTTTAAGGTACAAAGGAAAGTAAAATCACAAAAATACTGAACTTAAAAGAAAATCAATTCGGAAAGTCCATAATAACATGGCAAAATCAAATAACAAAACGCATCAAAAACGAATGGACAAGAACTGTCATATTCCTGACTTGGTACAGGCATTTTCAAATGTAGAAAATGGTGGATTAAACCTGGTTTTACAGTGCTAACCCTCTCACTTTGATGACAGTCTCAAATAAACTTATGTTATCAAAATTCACGTTTGTGTACAAAACTTTGCAATACTTTATTTTCGGTATCATACAAAAAGCTTGAATTTCACCATTACATAACCTTGGTTCAGTATCTCCAACATAAGTGCAAACGAAATGCAAGCCCTGGAATTTCTGATCAATCCATATTCAAATTATGCATTTAATTGACGTATCCTATTTGGACAAATTATCCCGAGTCTTCGCTCGTACTCCAGAAATATACTGCTCTGTCCTTGTCAGAGAAGCACAAATGTATTCATAGTCTTTTGTTTGACCTAGTTTGAATCAACCAAGTCGACCAGCATTCTTGATGAGTCAAGTGAAATACCTTTATAGTGAGCCATAACAACAGAGTAGTTGTGTTTGAAAAACAATGTTTTAACTAACATACTTTACTTGGGGATTTTTTGTGTGCATGACTTTAAACAAATTTCATTTGTGTGTGTGTTGTTATTCTTTTATCTCAGATGTTTTAAGTCTTCCCATATGCATTCACACAATGTTTAATTAAATGCTTTTTATTGCTTTTTTTTTAACTTTCAAAAAATCAACATCACAACAGATTAGACAAGAAATTTACGTTGACAAAAGGCATGAAGGTAAACTTAACAATTCTTAACTTTGGACTTTAAAAAATACAACTGTAATGTAATGAGCATAAGAATGTTGTGTGCCCAGATAAATTTATCGGTTTTTCAAAAGCTAAATTGACAGTTCACAGATTGTTTCAATATAATGGAATTTGATGCGACTGTCATACAAGTGAGCGGTTTAGATAGCTTTAATACGATGTTTAATACACAACTTTCTTCATAACACTTTGATTTTGCCATTTGATTAGGGACTTTTCGTTTTGAATATTCCTTGGGGTTCAGTATTTTTGTGCTTTTACTTATGAAGTAGTATTCGGACTGTTATGGATTTTGAAGTTAATGATTTTTTTACAGAATCATTGATGATTTGTCTTGTAAAACATCCTCTTTCATGTAGATATTTCAACAAATGTACAGGATATATCAATTTGAAAGAATATGAATCATTTGATTTTCAAAAAGTGTATTTTCATTATTAATATGATTAACTTTAATGTCATATGAAACTGGGTTCTTGAAATCATAATCTTGAACCAATGCCTGCATATACATGTATACTAAACCAAGCTCTAAATGCAAATATTTTTGATACACTTATTATGAATCTATTACAAATATAATAATCAACAAAATTATGTCATTCAGTGAAAATTTATCCTGCTTTATATCTTTCTCGTTTTATTGCTGAAGTTTACCAAAAGTAACCCTAATAAATAATCAAAGCTGAATCATGTGAAAAATAAGTGATATAAGGGAGATTCAAAAGCCAGAATTAATTTTTTCTATGTGTTAAGAACACTTTATCATCACAGATGTTAAATGATTTGTGTTTTTAAATCTTCCTTTACAGAATCAATTAAGACTATCTGTCTTCACTGTTCAAATGCCTTTCCTTTCATGATTTTAACCATGCATTTGCACTTTGTGGTTGCCAAAGTACTTACGATAGGTCTCATGGTTAAGGTCACAGCATACTGAAAACTATCAGTTAATCAGAGTGCAGGAAGACAATATTTCAATAGTACCTTTCTGGAAATTTTGATAAAATAAAGGATTTTCTTTTGAACTGTTAAATAGCAAAACTTAGTCATTCAAGTATATTAAACATAGTAAAGTGCCAGGGAAAACCATGATGAATAAACAAATCAATGTATTGAAGGTAAGCTAGTCATAACTCATGAAGGGTAAATGTCAAAAACCATCAAATCTGAACAAGATCTGTATTTAATGATCCATGACATTATGCTAAATTTTATAAGATTGGTAAAGTGGTATTTTAATCATTGAACAGACAGTTGACAGACAGTCAACAGTCAGCATGTGCTTCTCTAAATAGCTTCCTCTTTGATGTAGTAATTTTCAAATATATATATGTAGTAAGTGTACATCAATTCTATGCAGAGTACTGTGCTTCATAAATATTTGCATGTGGCTGGCATTGAGTGACAGGAGGACTTTTTTTAAAATTACAGAAATTGTCTTATATGTTAAAATAGAAAATACCATTTTTAATAGCAGTCAATATTCTTTTATTTAGAATAATGAATAAATTAAGCTACAACTATGCAGCTTGTTCATGTTAAAACATGATTCACCATATAATGTAATGAAGACATTATAATTACTTTGATAAACAAGAAAAATATCACACGGGGCCTCACTTTTTTTTATGTCTTGTTCCTGCAAAGCTAAATCAATTAGCCCCTTCTTTAGTCATGTATTCCATAAGATATTTCCAACACAACAATTCTTCTTTATTATTGTCTTCTACACAAGTGCCACTTCATAAACATTCTTAATGATAAACATTTTTTAAACATGATGATCATCATCTTTCACTGGCAGTTAATTTGTCTTTTATAGAAGTGTGTAAAGTCTGCTGCATTGCTGGATAAATCTTCTGACAAGCTTCAACACAATCTGTCATTGCCTGAAATAGGTAAAAAAAAATAACATGAATTTGGCATTAAAATTGGAAAGATCATATCATGGTTACTAACTTCCAAGTTGATTGGAACTCAAAAACTACCTTGACCAAATATTTTAACCTGAACCTTGACTAAAAACTTTAACCTGAAGCTGGACAGAGGGAAGATAGTTAGAAGGATGCACTGACTGAAAAACATGATGACCCTTGGTGGGGCATACAAATGTTGACATGTATATGTCTTTGATTCAATAATTTTGAATTGCTCAAAATGCTAATTTGATATATTAAAATTTATAAACTGTTTGATTTTTGGTTGCTTTATGTCCAGTGGCAATGGTATTTTCTAGACAAAACATTTCATCATAATAAATATGTGTATCTCATATAAAACTACCTTTATAGTGTGTGATAACATTGTGTGAGGGAATTCGACGTTTGCTGTACCACTGTTCACTCCAACGCAATTTATGACAATACCACTGCATCAATCTGTATGATTATTTTTGCAGTGTTTTAAAAAATGATTTTACTTTGTTGTCGCGTATTATATTTGAAACATTCAATGTTTTAAAAAGGCGAATTTTCTGTATAAAGTCAATAATTATGTTTACTTTTGAAGCCCAAACTTTCTACAGCCTTAAATACGCAAATAAAAGATCCAAAAACTATACCAATACAGAACGACATGTTTATGGAATTATAGCAAATCTTTTGGTTTACAAATTTTTATTCGTTATTGCAAAATAATGAACTTAAAATATCTGACATTTTCTCCCTACCCAGTTTACCCCTATTATTTTTTATGATGTGGACTGGTCATTGTTATTAATTCGTACGCAATTTGATTGGATTAACTTGTAATTAGTTTACCTTCAAACTTGTTTATATTTTCATACATGACTATTGATAATAAGAACGTGCATGCATGTGTACGGTAACTAAAATGACCTTCAAACTGGACACTGGACGAGTCAATATTATGTTTTATCAATGAAAGTTAAGGTATGAAAGGTAAGAATTGCCACTTCTTCTATTTTCACAAAATTTTCCGACTACACAGTTGATAGATTATTTTTAAAAGCCTATTGTGGAGATAAAAGAGAAAGTTTACAAATAAGACGTTTTGTTCCATTAAACAAGTCATTTTCTTAAGAGAAATGCCGAAATACATTTTACGCACAGCTACGGCAGGTAAAGTTATTATTTATCATAACAAAAAAAAGCATTATTCAGTCTCATTGGAATATGTTAATTACAATAACTCCCAAACTTAAGTAGTAGATATATGAAGTCAAAATATGTCCGATCTGCCTATTTTTGGACATCAAAAGTCAATACGATCGTTTTAAAGTCAATTTCGTCTACCTCACAAAATCTTGTTAGGCACTATAACAAAAACTTAAGCCTGATATGGGATTAATTTAAAACCGAGTCATAAATCTTCATTCAAGTACAAGGGCTGTGTTTCCATGAAAAGTTGAACATCCTAAACCAAAGGTAAACTTACTAGATCTATAACTCACCATTAATTATTAAATTCATAATGAGTAAGGATAGGATAATGCTTGATATCAACTCAAGTTATTCAATTTCAATATAATAATAACAAATGAGGCTTTGTTGTTCTTGTTTTGATTTCTACACAGTTTGATGAAGTATATCTGCTTCCTATGTCAAAGACAACAAGAATATGTCCAAAGTACACGAATGCCCCACTCGCACTATCACTTTCCATGTTCAATGGACAGTGAAATTGGATAAAAAATATAATTAGGCATTAAAATAAGAAAGATAATATCATAGGGAACATGTGTACTAAGTTTCAAGTTGATTGGACTTCAAATTCATCAAAAACTACCTTGACCAAAAACTTTAACCTGAAACATGCACTTTCATTTTCTATGTTCAGTGGACCGTGAAATTGGAGTCAAAAGTTTAATTTGGCTTTAAAATTAGAAAGATCATATTATAAGGAACATGTGTACTAAGTTTCAAGTTGATTGGACTTCAACTTCATCAAAAACTACCTTGACCAAAAACTTTAACCTGCAGCGGGACAGACGGACGAACGAGCAGACGAACGAACAGACAGACAGACGGACGCACAGACCAGAAAACATAATGCCCCTCTACTATCGTAGGTGGGGCATAAAAAGAAGATTATGTAGATTTCTAAAAAGTAGGTCACATAACAAAAAGCAGCTTATTTTGTGACTGATCATTGAACACTAAGTACTAAATTTCAAATCAAATGTATATATATGATGGGGACATACAAAGATTACATAACACTATATGCCTAAGCCACTGAGTGATGGGGACATACAAAGATTACATAACACTATATGCCTAAGCCACTGAGTGATGGGGACATACAAAGATTACATAACACTATATGCCTAAGCCTCTGAGTGATGGGGACATACAAAGATTACATAACACTATATGCCTAAGCCACTGAGTGATGGGGACATACAAAGATTACATAACACTATATGCCTAAGTCACTGAGTGATGGGGACATACAAAGAGTACATAACACTATATGCCTAAGCCACTGAGTGATGGGGACATACAAAGATTACATAACACTATATGCTTAAGCCACTGAGTGATGGGACATACAAAGATTACATAACACTATATACCTAAGCCACTGAGTGATGGGACAAACAACGATTACATAATACTATATGCCTAAGCCACTGAGTGATGGGAAAAACAACAATTACATAACACTATATGCTTAAGCCACTGAGTGATGGGACAAACAACGATTACATAACACTATATGCCTAAGCCACTGAGTGATGGGACATACAAAGATAACATAACACTATATACCTAAGCCACTGAGTGATGGGGCCATACAAATATTACATAACACTATATGCCTAAGCCACTGAGTGATGGGGACATACAAAGATTACATAACACTATATACCTATGCCACTGAGTGATTGGGACATACAAAGATTACATAACACTATATGCCTTAGCCACTGAGTGATGGGGACATACAAAGATTACATAATACTATATGCCTAAGCCACTGAGTGATGGGACATACAAAGATAACATAACACTATACGCCTAAGCCACTGAGTGATGGGACATACAAAGATTACATAACACTATATACCTAAGCCACTGAGTGATGGGGACATACAAAGATTACATAACACTATATGCCTAAGCCACTGAGTGATGGGGACATACAAAGATTACATAACACTATATGCCTAAGCCACTGAGTGATGGGGACATACAAAGATTACATAACACTATATGCCTAAGCCTCTGAGTGATGGGGACATACAAGATTACATAACACTATATGCCTAAGCCACTGAGTGATGGGGACATACAAAGATTACATAACACTATATGCCTAAGCCTCTGAGTGATTGGGACATACAAAGATTACATAACACTATATGCCTAAGCCACTGAGTGATGGGGACATACAAAGATTACATAACACTATATGCCTAAGCCACTGATTGATGGGACATACAAAGATTACATAACACTATATGCCTAGGCCACTGAATGATGGGGACATACAAAGATTACATAACACTATATGCCTAAGCCACTGAGTGATGGGGACATACAAAGATTACATAACACTATATGCCTAAGCCACTGAGTGATGGGGACATACAAAGATTATAACTCCTGAATTCACATCAGATACTTACTCTTTTAAGAAAGTCAATCTGAATTTCTCCTTTTGATGTTATAGCTGATATCTGGTTTAATGAAGGCATAAATCCTATTGTTATACTACCATGATTTAGCTCTTTACTATTCTACAAATATAATTTCAAGGTTAAATATTCTGGAAAATTGAATTCTAATCAGTAATGCTTAAATTTAATAATTTACACAGATAAGACTGAACATTGTTCTACCTAGTTTATTTATATTACCCAACCTAGAGATAATTACTACTTTTTCCCATCAAATGTCATATACATATAATGGTACTGCAGATATTTGAATACCAATTTGTTCTATTAAAATAACAACATGCCAAACAGCCTTTGAATTCATCACTATGTCTCATAATATTAATATGAAAAGTTCAAAAAGGGTAGTTAGAACCCTGTGTGTCGTCTGTGATTGCTACTATCAGTGAAAAATTGTAATGTTGACATCCAAAAACGAAGTCCATTTATGAGTTAAATAGGGAAAGATCTTTAAATTTTCTTCAAATTCTATTTCTTTATTTTGAAGAAATTCTGTCAAAGTTTTGTAACAGGTCATGAAGCTTTCACAAAGTTATTACAACAAATTTAATCACAGACTATATGTAAATGTTTATTGCTAAATAAATTAGTCCATTTATCTGTAAAATACAGGAAACTTATTTCTATGTGATTCTATGCCTATGTCGTCTTGCGGCAAGAAAATTGCCAGTAACTACCGAATATAAAAAGAATACAACAAGCCTTTGCAGCTTACTTGACTGTCATATTCTTCATTAACTGTAGGATCTGTTAGAACTTTGTCTTCATGAATTTTCTGCAACAAAGATAACAAATCAAAATCTTGAATACATTTATTATTAGGGAGCTAATGTTTCAGTAGACAATTCAAATATCACATTTAAGGCAATATTTTCACAGCTCTTTTCCAGGGTCTTACTGTAACCATGAATTTGACACAGGTTATAGATCAGTGTAAGATTGTTCTGTCAAGAACAAACTAATGCTAAAAAAATGTGTGACAAAAATATTTATTTATCGTATTCATCAAGTATGTGTATGTCAGACTTTAAAAATGCTCAAACATTACAACTTATCTCAGTCAAGCTGCTGATCAAATAAGATGTCTATTTTATATTTCTTTTTGGTAGACAACTGCAAATCTATAGAAGTAATCTCGTTTGAAAGTAAGTCAACCATGTTGAGCACTGTAATCTCAAAGAATGCAAATGATAATCTTTTAGATGGCAAATTCAATATACATGATGGATAACTCTGCTTCTCAAATACAAAGGAGTAAAATTCATTTAAATCAAAAATGTTTTTGTTAAAACAATTTAGACAGGACCAAGACAAAAGCACCCTGGTACAACTCAACATTTACTGTAAAGATGACAACACAACCAATCTTGGTAAGGATAGAAATCTAATGACTTGAACTTACAATTTATAGTTAAGCTGTTAATATCAACCCCCCTGAGTTCAATCAATATATTTTTTATTAAGGTGGTACCCAACACTTTCACTAAAATTAGTTTGGCTCGTTTAATTTTCATAAAATTTTGACAAAGTATTTACTTTGACCCTTAAACAAAAATATAAAAATTTCAAAAATTTTGAACCAACCATTTTATCATAAAAATTACACTGGTTATATAGCAGTTTGACAAACACCAATTTTGATCACTGAGAAGCTTAAAATTCCCTTTACTACACAACATAATTAAAACGTTTAGCTGACTTTACAGAGTTATCTCCCTGTGGTGTTATGTACCACCTTAAATAAACAATAACTTAGTTTTTAAAGATATATACAAAAAAAATCTATGTCTTTTTTTTTTGTGTGTAACTTTGGACTGACCGCAAACTTGACAAGTAAGCATTATCATGATTACACCAAAGATTTCTTTGGTTACATCTTCTGACATTAGACTCGGACTTCTCTTGAACTGAATTTTAATGTGTGTATTGTTATGCGTTTACTTTTCTACATTGGTTAGAGGTATAGAGGGAGGGTTGAGATCTCACAAACATGTTTAACCCCGCCACATTTTTGCGCCTGTCCCAAGTCAGGAGCCTCTGGCCTTTGTTAGTCTTGTATTATTTTAATTTTAGTTTCTTGTGTACATTTGGAAATTAGTATGGCGTTCATTATCACTGGACTAGTATATATTTGTTTAGGGGCCAGCTGAAGGACGCCTCCGGGTGCGGGAATTTCTCGTTACATTGAAGACCTGTTGGTGACCTTCTGCTGTTGTTTTTTATTTGGTCGGGTTGTTGTCTCTTTGACACATTCCCCATTTCCATTTTCAATTTAATTAATATCTGAACCAAACTCACCAAGGAACAACCTATTACCAAATCATAAACCTCTATTACAGCATCTGCTAAGGCCATTGATGCACATGTTATAGAAGTATCTTATCATAACCAAACTCACCATGGAACAACCTATTACCAAATCATAAACCTCTATTCCAGCATCTGTTAAGGCCATTGATGCACATGTTATAGAAGTATCTTATCATAACCAAACTCACCATGGAACAACCTATTACCAAATCATAAACCTCTATTCCAGCATCTGCTAAGGCCATTGATGCACATGTTATAGAAGTATCTTATCATAACCAAACTCACCATGGAACAACCTATTACCAAATCATAAACCTCTATTCCAGCATCTGCTAAGGCCATTGATGCACATATTATAGAAGTATCTTATCATAACCAAACTCACCATGGAACAACCTATTACCAAATCATAAACCTCTATTCCAGCATCTGCTAAGGCCATTGATGCACATGTTATAGAAGTATCTTATCATAACCAAACTCACCATGGAACAACCTATTACCAAATCATAAACCTCTATGCCAGCATCTGCTAAGGCCATTGATGCACATGTTATAGAAGTATCTTATCATAACCAAACTCACCATGGAACAACCTATTACCAAATCATAAACCTCTATTCCAGCATCTGCTAAGGCCACTGATGCACATGTTATAGAAGTATCTTATCATAACCAAACTCACCATGGAACAACCTATTACCAAATCATAAACCTCTATTCCAGCATCTGCTAAGGCCATTGATGCACATGTTATAGAAGTATCTTATCATAACCAAACTCACCATGGCCAACCTATTACCAAATCATAAACCTCTATTCCAGCATCTGCTAAGGCCATTGATGCACATGTTATAGAAGTATCTTATCATAACCAAACTCACCATGGAACAACCTATTACCAAATCATAAACCTCTATTCCAGCATCTGCTCAGGCCATTGATGCACATGTTATAGAAGTATCTTATCATAACCAAACTCACCATGGAACAACCTTTTACCAAATCATAAACCTCTATTCCAGCATCTGCTAAGGCCATTGATGCACATGTTATAGAAGTATCTTATCATAACCAAACTCACCATGGAACAACCTATTACCAAATCATAAACCTCTATTCTAGCATCTGCTAAGGCCATTGATGCACATGTTATAGAAGTATCTTATCATAACCAAACTCACCATGGAACAACCTATTACCAAATCATAAACCTCTATTCCAGCATCTGCTTAGGCCATTGATGCACATGTTATAGAAGTATCTTATCATAACCAAACTCACCATGGAACAACCTATTACCAAATCATAAACCTCTATTCCAGCATCTGCTCAGGCCATTGATGCACATGTTATAGAAGTATCTTATCATAACCAAACTCACCATGGAACAACCTTTTACCAAATCATAAACCTCTATTCCAGCATCTGCTAAGGCCATTGATGCACATGTTATAGAAGTATCTTATCATAACCAAACTCACCATGGAACAACCTATTACCAAATCATAAACCTCTATTCTAGCATCTGCTAAGGCCATTGATGCACATGTTATAGAAGTATCTTATCATAACCAAACTCACCATGGAACAACCTATTACCAAATCATAAACCTCTATTCCAGCATCTGCTTAGGCCATTGATGCACATGTTATAGAAGTATCTTATCATAACCAAACTCACCATGGAACAACCTATTACCAAATCATAAACCTCTATTCCAGCATCTGCTAAGGCCATTGATACACATGTTATAGAAGTATCTTATCATAACCAAACTCACCATGGAACAACCTATTACCAAATCATAAACCTCTATTCCAGCATCTGCTAAGGCCATTGATGCACATGTTATAGAAGCTGCTAATGCTGTAAGATATAAGGACATTGATTACATAAGGCAGGAAATCTATACTATTCAAATATGTGAATATATCAAAGCAGTTATAATATGTGAAATATACAAAATTACCGTCAATCATTTGCTCAATCACCAAAAAACTTTTAATTCTTCTCTTGTCGTTACTTATCATTCATTCATTATTTTCAGTAGATTATAAGCTGCTGTTACTTGTATTGTTTTAATTTTTGCCAATTCTTTTAACAACTAGAATGTGTACTCCCTTTGTTTAGAATTTCAAACTTCATATATCATTTAAAGTTGCTTAAGCTTTTGGCTCTAAAATTTGAACACTGAAGACTAAATCCAACTCTGGTCATTGTTTTGGTAATTTATTTAATTCTGCACACTCTCTATTTCTTTAAAATTTATTGATAAGTTGTCAGAATGAGGTCTGTTTACTAAAAACTATGAAATATGTGTTGGATGCAGTTAGTATGTATCTATCTGACCTTATGCATTGTCAGATATTATTATAAAGCTCTCCCTGTTATAACCTTTGGCATGGGTATGTCATAGAGCATCCACATGTCTGATATATGTCCTATGATCATGAGCTGTTTCATGCTCTAGTGATCAGGTTAAGTTTTTCTGAAGTTTCTATCCTCAATACCTATCCATGATATAATGTCATAATATGGCATTAGCAATTGTTAATATCATATCTATATCTTATAAATGCCATAAGTCTTAACACTATTTCAAGTGCTTTTTAACATGTACGGATCTAGTATGAAGCATATAAATTATATTGATTGATTGTTGGTTGCTTAACATCCAGTGGCAAATATTTCATGCATATTCAGGACAAGAACAAGTTCACAATAAATACAATAGGTAGGTCTTGTCACAATAGAGGACATCTGCGATGATGATCGGGAAATTTGAACTGCCACTGGAAAATGAGGGTATATTGGATAGGGACAGAAATTTTGCCTTGCAACAGGCCACCTACGGACCCCTCAAAGAGTTGTTGCAAGGGTTCTTAACCTGCAAGGAGTGTGGCACTATCTATACCCAAGGCATCGGATTTAACATCCCCATTCTGACCGGACACATATAAATTATAAATCATTGGTTAAGAAACTTTTTGTTATGAGTTGGTTTCTTGTTAATTAACATATACATTTAACAGCTTTTATTTGACCAGTGAGTTTGAGAGAGCACTGCCTTTTAAAGACATGTCACACATTGTATCAACTCTAATGCAATAGCAGCAACATGTTTATAGAGTAATTCCAGTGTAAATGTGGTACTAAAGTAACAAGTTGAACTGTATAGTAATCTGTGATGATTACATTATCACTTACCACTGCCATCATTCTGTAAAACTTCTACAAAGATGTTAACCTGAGCTTTGGGAAACTTGTGCTGAAACAAAAGTCACAAATGTTAACATTTATTACTGAATTTTTATAGGATGCTTTCAAATAGATGTTAACCACATATCTGTTTGTAAAGAAACAAAAATCCTGGATGCATTATTTTTTAATGGAAGCTATCTTAACTTTATAAATACATGCATGAATTTAGTAATATTCCATGAATTACTGAGAATAGTCAATATTCATAAATTATTTGTACGCCTATTACCTAACAATAACAAAAACTTATTTTGAATAGGTCATAACAAATGTCTAACTTCTCCAGGGCAATTATTCATCCTCTTTTTTAAAGAATTTCAAGTTACAAAGCAGTCTACTATTTCATCAAATATGTTCCAAGTATCCCATTACTTACATATAATTCAATATTCAATATAACAAGTCTAAAAGGGTACAAAATCACCAAAAAATAACAATAAAATGAACAAATGTTAAATATTTTGAATAACAGATATCCTTCATCAGTGTGAAAATGAATACATGAATATATATATATATATAAGTAATGGAATAAGTATATATTATATTTTGTAGTGAACTGTATCATAATTATATGATCCATCGCCCCATAAGATTTCTCGTTGGCTATTATTCAGTTATTTAATATTCAATATTTAATATATTAACAGTGTTGAATTACCAGACAAACAGCAGGTTCTAATGCCTCAAGTAACTGGACAGAGAAATCTTTCTCCTCACTGTCTTGTTGATGTTGTCTTCTGTAGCTACATGAAAAAGTGGCATATTTAAATTCACAGGTAAGTTGTCCCTTCATACTGAATTCTTCTTTCCTGACAACTTCTCTAGGACCATATCTAGAAGAAAAATTTAGTAACATGAAACGATAAAATTATTCAAATCATGATAAATCATGTCTGTGTAATCATGGTAATTTGGTATGGTTTAACAGATTAAAAAAAAACACATCTGTCTATCACAAGATAAATATATATTTGCTTTTAGCTAGAAGCAGAAAACCTATCTTTTCTTAAAAGGATTGAACTTGATCAAAATGTTATGAAAATGGAATAATAGAAAAGTAACACATTTTCATTTGCTTTAACCTTTATGCCCAAAGTAGACTGCATGTGCTTCAATGAATAAAATATGGATTTTTCTTTGCAACTAATTTTATATTTCTGCGACATGATGAAGTGAAGAGCATTTCAGTGACTCTGTGATGACAATTAAAACTTTATGTGTAATTATCTGCCTATACATTTCATATAACGAACTTCAAAAGTGAGCTAATACCAACTTTCACATCAGCTTTCTTTTGTCCCTCTTTCTTTAGCAATTTGATAACAAATTGAAAATGGACATGTTCAACTTACCTAGTGTTTTATATTCTTTGATAGGGAAATACATGTGAAATAATTACTGTATGTCGTATAAAGATTTAAACAACAAAAAACTTCATTGATTGGCAGAGAATCTATAAAAATCAAAAATACATATAACTCAGATAACATTCAAGGAAAGTTAATTACTACATTGCAGCTGAAAAGTTGAAGTTTTGATTATTTTATAATCATAAATTTACAAATATGTACAAGAGAGCATAATCAAATCCATGAAAATGAGATTAAATTTACAAATTTGCAGAATATTTCAGTTTTGACATCAATCAACAGATAATTTTTAATTTACAATTATGACCATGTGACTGATTGTTATGGAAACAGAATGACATGTATGATTATGTATGATTATGATTATTATGAATGATTATGATTATTATGGAAACAGAGATTTTTATCAAATATGTACATTTCCGTGACATGCTGATCAACACAAAATACTGATGTTTATATATGATGATATATTTTTGATATTTCAAATTTAGATTAAAAAGAGTTTACATATCGATTCCCTGTATACTTAATAATCAACACTATAATGTTTGAATCAATAAAAAAACAAAAAAAATCTTAGAAATATGAAAGGAAATTTATGCAGCATCAATTCTTTTGCATTTCTTGGTTGCCAGGAGCATAGCAAAAGAAACACCTCAGAAATGACTCCTTGATTTGTTGACAGCCATGTCTCTATTTCCATACTACCACTTTCACTATTATATCTTTCATGTTTAATACTTACACAGAACAAATTATTTTTGTTTCCCCTTGTTCAATGTAAGCTGAACCTCTGGCTTGGCTTACTACTCCTGTTTTGATAACTGTAAAAGAAAAGTCTCAATACTATAAGTTATCTACGGTCATATCCCTAGAAATGGATATTGTAACACCCTGAAGTACTCCTGTTTTGATAACTGTAAAAGAAAAGTCTCAATACTATAAGTTATCTACGGTCATATCCCTAGAAATGGATATTGTAACACCCTGAAGTACTCCTGTTTTGATAACTGTAAAAGAAAAGTCTCAATACTACTCCAGTTTTGATAACTGTAAAAGAAAAGTCTCAATACTATAAGTTATCTACGTTCATATCCCTAGATATGGATATTGTAACACCCTGATCAAGTACTCCTGTTTTGATAACTGTGAAAGAAAAGTCTCAATACTATAAGTTATCTACGTTCACATCCCTAGATATGGATATTGTAATACCCTGAAGTATCCAAGTACACCCTGAGGCGTAGCAAAAGGGTGTACAGGGTACTGAAGGGTGTTAAAATATCCATATCTATGGATATAAACGTAGATAACGAATTTATCCCCAGTCTTAGTCTAATTCTGGCGATTTTTTAGAGAAATTCGACCACAAAGTTTGACATGAAAGTAACGTTTTTTCACTTTTTAAATTTGTTTTATTGAAATTTGGGAATTTGACATATTTTTAACGGGATGTAGGGTATAACTTTGGTAGAACGCTACAGGTAGACAAATATAAGAAGTTTTTAATCTAGAGACAGAGAAACTGAAATCGGTTGAATTTGGCGCTCAATAGTGTGAGAGTTACATCATAGACGGTGTGATGTCAACAAGGGTCATTTGCATAGCTAGGTCAGTCCCATTCATTGACAATGTGGCAGCATAATGATGCATTAACGGAGTGTAAATAACCGACATAATAAGATAAAATCAGTGGATTTATCATTAAGAATCTTATTAAACAGACATCGGGGACAATCTACAGAATTCGATATTTCATAAGGAACAACCATGGAACTATGGAAAATGCGCGTAAATTTCCCTGATGTAATGGGTAGCAACACTCAGGGGCTATGGGTTTTGTAACGACATGCGTTAACCAATCAAAATCCTAGAAATATACTAAGCTGCGGATAACGGTAATTAACATACACGTAAATTCTGTATATGAAAAACATATTGTTGAGTTACCGGTTAAATAAACATTTTTTTTCTTACTTTCACAGAAATAACTAGATAGCATATATAAGTAAATCGACATTTATCTCAAGTGGAGGAAAAATTGTTTGTATTTTATGAGTATCTCATATGATTTTTTTTTATTTATGAGTCTTATGTTGCAATCTTTTTTGTCTGCTCTGTATTCTATGGACTTTTTTTGTTAGTTTTGGCAATGGAGTTGTTACATTTTTTTTTAACTTTCTGGTATCTTATTTATTTGTACCTAGCATGTTTAGGGTAAATCATTGGGCTTCAACCAAATGGTTCAAGTAAACATTTTAAATAAATTTAATAAATGGTATTGGGTGTAAGAATATCATGAATATGTACATGTTAAAACTTGTTAGCAATCTTTGGATACATGTACAATGTACTTTTATTATACATATCTTTTTTTTAATGCAACATCCAGAAGATAATTTAAGTATGTAATACAGGATACAATTTTGATATTGATTTACCTTCATGATATATGGGTTTTTATTTAACAAAATAATATTACTGAAAACAATACACATCTTTTAAGGATATTTAGTTGCCAAATTAGTACACCTAAATTGGCATATTGCTTTAGAAGTTATATGTAAAAAAGCTATTTTATTAGTTATGAACAAGCTAATTTAACTTCAAATCCTGTCAAACTGCCATATTTTGTATTGTTATGCTTGGACAAAATAATTGTGTAAATATTAAATATACTGTCATGACTGTGAATTGCTCTATCTACTTACACATTTTTCTGAGATCCTCACATTTTCGTCCATCATTACGAATTCCATTTGAAGACACCTACAAAAAGTTATGGTCAGGTACATGAATAAGTAACAGAAATTTGATAGAGAATGTCACATTGCGCATTCATATTCTAATACATAAATTTAATTTTCAAATGAATAATTAGGTTTTACATTTTTTAAAATCTTATTCAACATGTGTTCAATGAAAATTCTATATACTTAAACAAGAGCAAATTTGTACAGGAAATAACGATCGATAGGTCATGCTTTCACTATGTAGTACCAAAAATCAAAATTAACTGAGCATTTGACCTTTATCCAATGTACGTCTAGATGTCATAGGTGGACCAGAAGAAGAGAAATAATGTCCTCTACTACATTGTACATGTATAGCTGAGTTTGTCTGGATGGGAGATTCATTTAAATTCTAGTAAATATTTAACTAGTCTGAGATTACTCAGACGTCCAACAGCTGTTTTGACAGACAAGCAATGCCCCAGCCACGCCCCAGCTTGTCTGGCAAAACAGCTGTTGGATGTCAGAGTAATCTCATACTAATAATTAACTAACAATTCTGGTAAGAATTCTGAGTTATACAATATTATATACCACATTGATTTATTATGGGGAGGAAGTCCCTAATTACGGTAGAAAAATAAAAATATTTGTTTTTTAAAAATCCGGAAAATTTTCTGAAATTTTCATCATGTTCATTCTACTAATGACCTTTAATAATATCTTTAACTTTTTTTCCCACACTTTTTTAAATCCCTGCATCTGTGAAGAAAACTACTTCCTTTTTCTGGTCTTGTTTGAATGAGACTTTAGTAGTATAGTAAAATGTAGGAAGGAATTCAATACACCTTATCACTAATCCTGGCTGACATGGTCGCTTGAACTTTAGACATCATACATAATCACTTTTCCATTGTGGCGTCAGATTTTTTGTTTTATGTCGTAAATTTTTTACGAAAACCTGTGTGATTATACTGTGAGAATCCGGGTCCGTCCGCTCTGATTTTGGTTCGCCCTAGTTACTGTTGGCCCTAGTTCCGTTTCGCCCTGAGACCTTTCGCCCTCATTTTTATTTTTGATTATAGCGTTGTGTTGTGTGTATTTAATTGATTGAAGCACTTGGTGGAAACGACATGAACTGCAGAAATAGCATATCGGAAAAACGTTACTATAATTTCGTCTTTTTTGATTACCTTTAGTAGGAAGAGCATTATGCACATGTACACTTCCATAGATTATGGAATAATGCACCGGTTCCATAATCCATTTCCATATATAACAAATTTGTCAAAACACACTCGAGATCAAAGAAGCCAAGCTGGGAAAATAATTTCCCTTTAATGCCTAACAATTTGAACATCAGTATTTTTACCGGTAAACGGACAGAAAGTCACAGGACAAAAAGTCACAGGACATAAAGTCACAAATTTGGTAGGACAAAAAGTCACAGGACAAAAAGTCACAAATAATTTATTGACAATTGTTTTAATATATAAGAATATATCTTGAAATATTTACTTTTAAATACATATATTCATATTAAAGTTTAGGAAATGTGTCATTATACTTGAAAAATGAAGATTTATTTAATTTTAATCATGCAAAAGATGTTTTTCTTGGCACCATGAAGCCATTTAAGTGCCAAGTCACTTTGACATTTTGTTTTTTTAACAATTATTTGATAATCTTTGATATTTTTTTTATATATTTTGTTTAAAAAGCTGGTTTATATACAATAGTTTAAGAAAAATACAAAAATATTTTTGTAGAAATAAGCGTTATTTATTCAAAGAAAATAATCAGAAAAAATGAATTGTGACTTTTTGTCCTGTGACTTTTTGTCCGTGACTTTTTGTCTGTGACTTTTTGTCCTGTGACTTTCTGTCCTACATTCTTTTTACCCATCCAAGCTGACTATTTTATTTGAGAAAAATGTTATTTTCATTATTAATCCATCAAAAACAATTCATATACCAATCAGTGATATCAAAGATTTCAAATTATTCCTAATTAGCAATCAAAATTCAATCAACAGTAATTAAAAGTAATTATAAAATAAAGTGTAACAATGCAGCCAAGAATTTTATTTAATTAATATTCTGTATTTAACTTTTAATAGATATACATAAATTTTAATATATATAAATATATATTTCTTTCATTAATGCAACATGTATATCATAAATGAAAATAGGGCAAACGCACCCAGGGAGAACGAATTGCCAGGGCGAACAAACTTAGTGCGAACGAACCTAGGGCGAACATGTAATCAGGGCGAAAGATCCTGTTACCATACTGTGATATCCAGTAATGGGGGACAAAAGCGATAAAGTGTAATCCAATTCATTTTTATTAATTGTTTGATATAAAAAAAAGTTACCTGATAAGTTTTTTTTTTATTACATTGAATATGACGTCATAACTTAAATTATGTCACTACTAAAATCCCTAACAACAGAACCAAAATCGGAAACGTTTCTGAATTTCAGTTTCTTTTTTTAACAAGTTTGAGTTAAAAAAAATAATTCATACAAACTTCTTCCCCTTTCACAGGTAATGCTTGCATCATATTACAATTAAATTCAGCTCCTACATGCAGTGTCTCATTGGCGTCCAAGCGTTACATGGTCTAGACTGATTTACAGTAGGGGTAGAGACTTATTTTTATGGATGTCTTAATCTGTCTAGTCGGATATGAATAATCAGACATTTTTATGGTAGGTAGTAGGGTCATTAATCAACAGATCCAGGTGTGACTGGTAATATATTTGTCCTTTCATCTTAATCCTTGCTACTAGAATTATGGTTCACTGATTTCAGAATCAGGTTACCTGTAACTTTAACCTCTCAGTCACTTAATTGATTATAGAAGTTCTACATCCTACATGTATTTGGCATAAAATATGTTTACAGGTGAAGTACTGGAGAAAACTTTGTTTTAATAAAAGTAGCCTAATTCTTTTAATCATGGTTTTTATATTTCTGTTGTGATATGACTATACTTATTATATATCTACCGATGTTTTCCACATTTCAACTGCTATTTTACTATTTATTTTCTTTGTTCCTCAAAATTATTTTTATTTTATGTGCCTTGTTGTTTGGTTTTTTTTGTATCTTTTTCTTATTTGTTTGCATAAAATTTTTAAACATATTTTTATTCTACAATGTTCTATTTCTGGAAGGTTTTTTTTGTTTTACTGATTTATTTTCCACGTCAATCCATTGATTAGCAGAATGCTGTACAAAGTGCTATTGCATATATGTTTTAGTGAGACCCGATCACATGCAAAATATTTCTATATTAATCACACTACATTTGTATACAATATTCAGTCTGCGTTGGGTCAGTTCCGAGATGGAAACAGGGATCTCCTGTAGTTGGTGATTGCAATACTGGTAACTAGTATTGTGCACAATACTGATATAAAAAATTTGTACCAGTATTGTACCAGTATTATGTTTTTTTTTAAATTTTTTCCCTCTATAGAAGGATTATCCCTCTATACAGGTATACAGTAATTTCATAATGCTAAAAACTAAATTTTCTTAAAATTGGTCGTTTTAGGTAAAATGGCACTAATTTATAGAAAATGGAAACAACTTCTCCCAAAGAAATATATTTTTATTGTGGGTTTTAAAAAAGTTAGAAGCCTAGAAAATAGTCAAATTTTCTGATTTTTCATAGGCTTGTATCTTCTCAGTAAATTAACTTTAAAAGATAAGGATAATCATCTTTTAGAAAAGTTGCTGCATTTTTCATGAATATGTGCCATTTTAAGAAAAAAGACTCAGTTAAGAAAGTTTTGTTTTTTAGCACTACAAAATGATTACTCAAATGAGTTATTGTTACTCATTTGGGGAACAGTTACCCATTTGGTGGGTTGTCCCCAACCGGGTATAATCACCTTACAGAAGGTTTGTTCCCAACCTGTTTAATTTGTTACATTACCATCAAAGTTTTGGTACTATCGGTTGGAGTATATGCCAAAGGACTGAACGATTCCTCTGGACCTCCAATCCTTCGAGTATCGGTCGGCATTTTCCCTTTGTATATGGTAATGTTCAAAAGCTCATGAGCGACGAATGGGGGCTGACATTTTGAAAAATTGTAGAAGTTTAACCAGTTCCGGTAGTGGTTCCGGATAATCGATCTGTATCTGTATAAAATCTGCCAATGTAGGCACACCTCCAATGGAGCAGAATAAAATACTGTCCTCCACCATGCAATTTTTTATAAGATAAGATGTGTCCAACTCACTACACAATTAAATACTAAAAAAAATTGTTGATTATATAGGGAATCATTGAAGCATGACTGGAGCGGCCCCCCTTAGGTCAGTCAGCGCCCCCCCCCCCTTTTTAGGAAAAAGTTCTGGATCCGCCTATGCGTGACAATATTAAACAAAGAACACAGATGGATACATGACATAATTGTATTTTGTTGTATTTTGGTGATGGTGATGTGTTTGAAGTTCTTACTTTACTGAACGTTCTTGCTACTTACAATTATCTTTATCTGAGACTACTATTACACATGTGTATGTAGTAGTCTCAGCTATAATGAACTTGGGCCATTAGTAACAGAGGAAATTATTTTGCAAAAATTTACCAAAATTTACAAAATTTATGAAAATTGTTAAAAATTGACTATACAGGGCAATAGCTCATAAAATGGTCAACTGACAATTTTGGTCATGTTGACTTATTTGGAGATCTTACTTTGCTAAACATAATTGCTGTTTACAGTTTATCTCTATCTATAAAAATATTCAAAATGATAACCAAAAACGGTAATAATTCCTTAAAAAATACCAAGTCAGGGGCAGCGGCAACCAACAACCGGTTGTCCGATTCATCTAAAAAATTCAGGGCAGATAGATCTTGACTTGATAAAAAATTTCATTCCATGTCAGATTTCTCTAAATGTTTTGGTTTCAGAGTTATAAGCAAGATCTACATTTTACCCCTATGTTCTATTTTTAGCCATAGCGGCCATCTTGGTTGGTTGGCCAGGTCGAGCCCACAAATTTTTTAACTAGATACCCAATGATGATTGTGGCCAAGTTTGGTTAAATTGGCCCAGTAGTTACAGAGGAGAAGATTTTTGTAAAAGTTAACGACGACGGACGACGACACCAAGTAGACATTTTATTGCAGAGAAAGGTGTTAGACAAGGAGATTATTTGCTGAGCTCCACATATGATTTTATACATATATATATATTTTTTATTAATCATTGACTTAAGTCAGATATTTGCCATGATTAGCAAAAAATGTACCCCTGCAAAGCATATAAATTCAGACATAGGAAGCCACTTTCTTGCAGACGATTTTAAAATCATATTATCAGAAAGCGAAAATGGTCTGCAAAATAGCTTGAATAATCTCTCTGAATATTGTGATAAATGGCAATTAACAGTTAATACAAACAAATCTAAAACTATGAAATTACAAAATAAGCTAATAAATTTAAATAAACCCTTTGTGAAGTTTAAAAGAAAATACCTTAAAAAAGTCTATGACTATATATACCTTGGATGTGTTATAACATCTAACGGAAGTCTAACGAGTTGTAGCTCAGATTTTGCCAAAAGGCAAAATGTTTTATTTGCTGTTAATCCTTACCTGTGACATATTATAGTCTCAGTTCTTACTCATCAGGCTTTGGACCACTTCCCGCGAGAGTGTCTTGCAACCTTTTGCAACATTGATAAAACCTATCGAGACTAACATATAACAGTGAAATATTTTAGTTGGACACTTATATTCAATTTTATATAGCTAAACTGCGATCTCACAAAAATAGCTCAACACCAGATGCTATTCACTTTATAGATAAACATATCTTAGAAAAAAAACCAGCAGAATTTTGTTAAACAAGCATTGGGAAGAAAAAAAAGCTTAACAAATCTAGCTGTTAAAATGACCTAGGACTTCTGTCATAAGAAACTTTTACAAAACCCCAAACTATGATGTACCTTTCTAGATTAAATAATGAAAATCTAAACCCACTTCGTAATGAAGCCTTTAAACTAGTATAAGGAAAAAAAAATATATTGCCTTAAAACCCAAATTTTGGCGGGAGAAGGATGAAATGTCAGTTTGATCCTTTAAAAGATACACATAATACCGAAAATATTCATTTAGTGACATACCTACATTGATTTAGCATTTCTAATCAATCAAAATATTAAAAAAAAAATATCGAATTGACGACAAATACTTTTCGTGTGCATTGTAATTCATGCGTGAAATAATGCGCAGTCGAATAGTCCCGATCCATATTAATCTGTTGTTCGTATTAATTGAAGAGCACGTATGTTTGCATTTTTTCATTACGGGTTTGCCATCGAACTTGCGCTGTGCGGTGACCGAAGTTATAACGAAAGGTATCGTACTTTAGGTAACTGCATACGGTTCGGCGAATTAAAATAAATGTTTGGGAAGTCAATAATTCAATATTGATACATTTATGAGGATTTTGTTTTTCTTTTTAAAAAGTCATTGTACGTTCACTTCTTTGTCTATATGCCCTTTTGTGTTTCTTTGCTATATATGACGTGGCTCTGTACTTATACATATCGCTGTTGTGCAATGGTAAAACTGGCAATGTGAATTCTTACATAAGAGTATAGATATTTTGGCATTTACCAGAGATAACTTTTTTTTTTCATGTTCCAAATGTTTTAAAGTTAGTTCTCAAAAATGTACATGCCAGCCGTTCATACCTTTGGTTGTCACTGTAATATATTTGATTGTCGACATTGAGTTCATCTAAAAATGTATATCTATAGGTTTGGATATTTTCCTCTTTGATTTCTAATCATTCTAACAGTTTTGGTATCTGCAATTTTGTAATTTTGGTTCAATTAGTTTTTGCCTTTTATTTATTCTACTGATGGCTATTCATAAGCGACATTGTTGCCTCAATTCATAAGTTGTTTGTTTCTTTTTTTCCCAGGTAAATGTTGTCTGATCATTAATACTCCCGTTATTTTTCTAGTTATAAAATGTTTTTTTTCTTGTAAATGTTAGCTCTACATATCTTGTAAGCAACACGACGGGTGTCACATGTGGAGCAGGATCTGCTTACCCTTCCGGAGCACCTGAGATCACCCCTAGTTTTTTGTGGGGTTCGTGTTGTTTATTCTTTAGTTTTCTATGTTGTGTCATGTGTACTATTGTTTTTCTGTTTGTCTTTTTCATTTTTAGCCATGTCGTTGTCAGTTTGTTTTAGATTTATGAGTTTGACTGTCCCTTTGGTTTCTTTCGTCCCTCTTTTGTAATTTTGGCTTTCTTTTTCCCTTTTTAGCTCAACTGGCCTAAAAGGCCAAGTGAGCTTTTCTCATCACTTGGCGTCCGGCGTCCGTCGTCGTCCGTCGTCGTCCGTCGTCCGTCGTCGTCGTCGTTAACTTTTACAAAAATCTTCTCCTCTGAAACTACTGGGCCAAATTAAACCAAACTTGGCCACAATCATCATTGGGGTATCTAGTTTAAAAAATGTGTCCGGTGACCCGGCCAACCATCCAAGATGGCCACCATGGCTAAAAATAGAACATAGGGGTAAAATGCAGTTTTTGGCTTATAACTCAAAAACCAAAGCATTTAGAGCAAATCTGACTGGGGTAGAATTGTTAAGCAGGTAAAGATCTATCTGCCCTGAAATTTTCAGATGAATCGGATAACCCGTTGTTGGGTTGCTGCCCCTGAATTAGTAATTTTAAGGAAATTTTGCTGTTTTTGGTTATTATCTTGAATATTATTATAGATAGAGATAAACAGTAAACAGCAATAATGTTCAGCAAAGTAAGATTTACAAATAAGTCCACATGACTGAAATGGTCAGTTGACCCCTTTAGGAGTTATTGCCCTTTATAGTCAATTTTTAACCATTTTTTGTAAATCTTAGTAATCTTACTGAAACTACTTGGCCAAATTAATCCAAACTTGGCCACAATCATCTTTTGGGTTAGTAGTTTGAAAAATGTGTCCGGTGACCCGGCCATCCAACCAAGATGGCCGCCATGGCTAAAAATAGAACATGGGGTAAAATGCAGTTTTTGGCTTAAAACTCAAAACCCAAAGCATTCAGAGCAAATCTGACATGGGGTAAAATTGTTTATCAGTTCAAGATCTATCTGCCCTGAAATTTTCAGATGAATCGGATAACCCGTTGTTGGGTTGCTGCCCCTGAATTAGTAATTTTAAGGAAATTTTGCTGTTTTTGGTTATTATCTTGAATATTATTATAGATAGAGATAAACAGTAAACAGCAATAATGTTCAGCAAAGTAAGATTTACAAATAAGTCCACATGACTGAAATGGTCAGTTGACCCCTTTAGGAGTTATTGCCCTTTATAGTCAATTTTTAACCATTTTTTGTAAATCTTAGTAATCTTACTGAAACTACTTGGCCAAATTAATCCAAACTTGGCCACAATCATCTTTTGGGTTAGCAGTTTGAAAAATGTGTCCGGTGACCCGGCCATCCAACCAAGATGGCCGCCATGGCTAAAAATAGAACATGGGGTAAAATGCAGTTTTTGGCTTAAAACTCAAAACCCAAAGCATTCAGAGCAAATCTGACATGGGGTAAAATTGTTTATCAGTTCAAGATCTATCTGCCCTGAAATTTTCAGATGAATAGGACAACCCGTTGTTGGGTTGCTGGCCCTGAATTAGTAATTTTAAGGAAATTTTGCTCTTTTTGGTTAATATCTTGAATATTATTATAGATAGAGATAAACTATAAACAGCAATAATGTTCAGCAAAGTAAGATTTACAAATAAGTCAACATGACTGAAATGGTCAGTTGACCCCTTTAGGAGTTATTGCCCTTTATAGTCAATTTTTAACAATTTTTCGTAAATCTTAGTAATCTTTTACAAAAATCTTCTACTCTGAAACTACTTGGCCAAATTAATCCAAACTTGGCCACAATCATCTTTTGGGTTAGTAGTTTGAAAAAGTGTCCGGTGACCCGGCCATCCAACCAAGATGGCCGCCATGGCTAAAAATAGAACATGGGGTAAAATGCATTTTTTTGGCTTATAACTCAAAACCCAAAGCATTTAGAGCAAATCTGATATGGGGTAAAATTGTTTATCAGGTCAACATTTATCTGCTCTGAAATTTTCAGATGAATCGAACAACCCGTTGTTGGGTTGCTGACCCTGAATTGTTAGTTTTAAGGAAATTTTGCTGTTTTTGGTCATTATCTTGAATATTATTATTGAAAGAGATAAACTGTAACAACAATAATGTTCAGCAAAGTAAGATTTACAAATAAGTCAACATGACCGAAATGGTCAATTGACCCCTTTAGGAGTTATTGTTCTTTATAGTCAATTTTTAACAATTTTCATAAAATTTGTAAATTTTTACTAACATTTTCCACTGAAACTAATGGGCCAATTTCATTATAGATAGAGATAATTTTAAGCAGCAAGAATGTTCAGTAAAGTAAGATGTACAAACACATCACCATCACCAAAACACAATTTTGTCATGAATCCATCTGCTTCCTTTAATATTCACATAGACCAAGGTGAGCGACACCGGCTCTTTAGAGCCTCTAGTTTTATTTAGGAGCAACGACTTTATTGATTGAAGATGTTATTTATAGAAATCACTCGCAAGGTCTTTCACGATTTTGTACATTGCATTTTGTCACGTTAATTTCTGTAGAGACCGGTCTTGTGTATTTTTACGTATCAATTTTGTCCCATTTTATTCTATTATTGCAAGATTTTGCTGGTGTTTGAGACTTTTCTTCAACTTTATTTTTTTTTCTGATAATGTAAAACAGGCAATAGATGATAGTGATCTGAGACATTTGCTGTTACATTTAGTTTCTGTATATCTATAATGAACTCAGAATATCTAATTTGATAGATGTCAAATGTAGTTATATATTTTCCATTCGAATCTATGAAGTTAATTAAGCTCTGTTTCTTATAGCATAACCCATAGTCATTCATACAGTCAGCGATAAATTTCTGCTTTTGGGAGGAAGCACCATTGATTATGTCTTCATTTAAATATTTTCCTATATTTTTCTGACGAGTATTGGAATAGGTACAAGTCTCATTTAAGTGGTCTTTACATTGTAGTAGCTATTTTGTACTATTGAAGGGTCCTTTGTATTGTAGACATAAAGAAACAACAATGATGTTTGAACCAAATTCTAATTCCATGCACTAAATTCTTTTAGATCCTACTTTTAAAGGTGAAGTTATAGGGGGCTCTAGTTCTTTTCGCTTTGATATTGCACTCCACCATACCCTTTCGGTATTTGTATTGGAGGCAGAGAATCATCATAGTCGACCGACTTTCCTATTCCTATATATTTGGAGTGAATTTCCTTCCGCACATTGAGCTGACAATCAAACAATCAATGTTCTTGCAGTAAATACATATCTAAGTTAAGATAATGTTTGAACTTTAAAAAACTAAGTTGTCTTTTATTTTCTTCTGCACACAATCGTTACAATTTTTAAATATTATTTTGTACAGTTACTTTTTACATATATTTACGAAGTGTCTACTAATACAGTGTTTTGTAATTGTTAAGGTTTGGATTGTATACAAAATGATCTGCATGACTTAAGAACTGGTAGAATAAATATTGTTCATCTTTTATCTATTTATACTGATTGTCTTTCATTGGCTAGTAATCTGTATTTCTTGATTGTCAAACATATGTTTCAAAATGTTGTTTTGTGTAATTTTGTACAGATATGTGGTTCTAACATTTTTATTGTTTGCCAAATTGGATTAACTTCGATTAAATTAAACTTGCATATGATACGGGATTCTAGTTCAGTTTGATATAAGTATTGACCAAATATTGCTCTTCGATCATTGTTTTGATATATTTTGAAGTTGTATTTTTAGTACTGTTATTACCAATGTTATTTCAACTGATCGGGCGGAGCTTACGTTTTAATTTCATACGAACAGTCTATTTGAAGATGTGTGTGATAAAGCTGATGTCGTTATAATTAGAATTGAATTCTAGTCACCTATCATTGTCACCAAATGGATATACACTGAAAAGAACTGAATAAAATTGAGAATGGAAATGGGAAATGTGTCAAAGAGACAACAACCCGACCAAATAAAAAACAACAGCAGAGGGTCACCAACAGGTCTTCAATGTAGCGAGAAATTCCCGCACCCGGAGGCGTCCTTCAGCTGGCCCCTAAACAAATATATACTAGTCCAGTGATAATGAACGCCATACTAATTTCCAAACTGTACACACGAAACTAAAATTAAAATAATACAAGACTAACAAAGGCCAGAGGCTCCTGACTTGGGACAGGCACAAAAATGCGGCGGGGTTAAACATGTTTGTGAGATCTCAACCCTCCCCCTATACCTCTAACCAATGTAGAAAAGTAAACGCATAACAATACGCACATTAAAATTCAGTTCAAGAAAAGTCCGATTCTGATGTCAGAAGATGTAACCAAAGAAAATAAACAAAATGAAAATAATACATAAATAACAACAGACTACTAGCAGTTAACTGAATGTATGATTTGGGACGAATAGAGTAGTTTAAAAGAATATATGTTCTTTTTCATGTTGAAGAAAAAATTAGTGAGCATCCTTTCCATACGCAATGATTTTTTTTTCAATCATTGATTTGATAGGTATATTGTACCATGTTGTCGTATACATTTTCCTATTGATTGTATCAACGTATTCTCAATTGCATATATGAATAGTTTAAAGAATATTGCATCTTGTAAGCTGTCATACTTTATATATGTATGTAAAAGACAAGACAAAACACAGTTACTTCATTTATGTGATTTTAAGTTTAGAGAAACTATATGCACACGATTAATTTTTTTTTTGGATACCCAAGTTTGATTTTATGGTAGAAAACTCGACATAGTTAGAAATAACAAATTATACACATTTCCATTCTTTTATTCTTGTCATTGTTTGAAAATACATAACATAACCGCATTACAAACTTAACCCATATATACACCTTATCGCTTTTCCCGGCTGATCCGTGAATCTGTTCCGCTTGAACTATTGACGTCATACAACAATCACTTTTCCATTGTGGCGTCAGATATTTTGTATTATGACGTCACAATTTTACGGGAACCTGTGTGATGTCCAGTAATGGTGGACACATAGCGATAAGGTGTATTGTATCACTCAATCTTTAGAAATTTACCTGTGACGTCACTGTCAGTGGTGTTGATGCACTGTTCATACTTGTTTTCTGCTGTACTTGTGTATTATCGTAAATTTGTGGTAGGTGTTCGATTTTGTTCTGTGATTACATGTTGATATGCACTATCATGTTGTTTATCTGTGTATTTCTCTATCATGAGTGTTCTTGCATTTATTTGTACTGTATTCATGTCACGTAATTTTGTCGTTTTAGTTGTAATTTTAACAGGTTGGCTATTTATATAAAACCTTGTTCAACTCACCATTTTTTCTTAAATGTCCTGTACCAAGTCATGAATATGTAATTTGTTATCAAGTAGTCCGTTCCTATATTTATATAGGCGTTTGATTTTGTAGCAGTTCAGTGTTTCTGTTGTTCCGTTGTTTTCCTCTTGAGATAATGTGTTTCTCTCGGTTTTGGTTTGTGACCTGGATTTGTTTTGATTAATGACTATTGAACAGCAGTATACTTTAACTGTCATTTTTATTTCTGCATCAGATATCTACTGCTTGAGTTTTAATCCAAATGAAAATCTGTTTTACGAAATAATATGACTTCTATACAGGCTTAACACACATGTCTTATGTATATTCCAAGAATGCCTTACGTGACAAAGAAATACTACGACTATTGAAGTTATATTTTCATAAAGCATATGTGGTCGAGTGGTCTATAGCGCTGGACATAATGCTACGCAATTAGTGCTGTAGTGTATCAAAGATCATCAAAGGTGTGAGTTCAAATCCCGTTGAGGAACAAAACTTTGTCAGAATAAAAATCAAATTCTAACACTATTGTGTTTAATTTTTATATGTTTATAAGCTACATTGAAACCCAGGAATGTTTGAATATAGAAACGTAAGGAGCTAATGACACACATTATGTTCAATTTTGACGAATTTCTACGAGAACATATTCAACAAAAGAACATGATTTCCTTTATTTTAGGATGTAACTTTTAAAGAGAAAATATCAAAGGAAGTCAGTGTTTATCTTTTTTTCTTACCTAGACACGTAAAATGATCTCATCAAGAGTTTGTTTGACGTAATACCCTTTTTATGTATTTATCGACAATGAATTCAAATAGTTTTGAATTTTACATACCCGAGGAATAGTTTTAAATTAATAAACCTTCCATACGATTTGTTTCTATTAAACGACCGTTATATGCATATATATTCAGTAAAATCTCAATATGTTTTCCTTATAGAAGGAGGTTTGTAACCTCTAGTATCGTAAGAAACTTTTTCGGATCATGCTTTGATTTCTGACAAATATCATGAAGAAAATAAGCCACTTAGAAAATAAAGAATAAATAAGTTAACATAATCAACTGTATCCCTGGATTTTATTTGCAATTCCGAAGAACGACTCTCCCATTAGATGGCTGCTTAGGTCTACAATTTCCTGCTTTAGAGATTTGTTCGTGATTGTAAATCGTTTCCATCTCTCGCAATATTTTCAGCTTAAAATATAAGATAGAGTGAACAATTAGTTTATTACATAAAAGCTTCACAACGCGCTACATATAACATTTTGCATGTTTCTGTATCTTCTTTTAATTGTTGATTTTAAGACTGATATATGCCGTAGAACTGTTATTGTTTTTATTGCTGTCTTATTGACATACACACCACAACAACCTTAATTCATGAACAATAGGTTCTTGCGAATAATTCACTGAAAGCAATCGCGACCTGCTTTTCTTTTAGCTGTTACTAGACTTTATATCAGTCACAAGAGTCTCTGATAGAGCGGAGAAATGTGTAAATGTAAAATGTAAATTATACTAGACTATAGAAACGCGACCAAGACATTTCAACAACTTTCGTGACATGAACAAGGAGTAGTCCCGTCTAGTTATTAGAAGAATAACTCTTTTTGATGCTCCTGGTAAATTTGAAAAAAGTCATGGTAATATGTAACGGACAAACAGCGAATAGTTGATAGAATAAAAATTCAAAGGATCTTCAAGTTGAAAGGAGATGGCATATACAAGGCTAATATTATACTTCGCAATTATATTCAGTAACTTTTAAGGATTACTGATACTAGAAGAAGAGAAAGTGACTATCGACAGATTTGAAAGCACTTTCACTAAACAACTCATTATTGTAAAATTGAGAATGGAAATGGCGAATGTGCCAAAGAGACAACAACCCGACCATAGAAAAAAAAAACAACAGCAGAAGGTCACCAACAGGTCTTCAATGTAGCGAGAAATTCCAGCACCCGGAGGCGTCCTTCAGCTGGCCCCTAAACAAATATATACTAGTTCAGTGACAATGAACGCCATACTAATTTCCAAATTGTACACAAGAAACTAAAATTAAAATAATACAAGACTAACAAAGGCCAGAGGCTCCTGACTTGAGACAGGCGCAAAAATGCGGCGGGGTTAAACATGTTTGTGAGATTTCAACCTTCCCCCTATACCTCTAGCCAATGTAGAAAAGTAAATGCATAACAATACGCACATTAAAATTCAGTTGAAGAGAAGTCCGAGTCTGAGGGGTTTAGTATCATACCATCATAACATATATGAGAAGAACATAACCCGTGTCATGCCAACAACTGCTTTTTTGAATAAATGTGTTTAGTTCCGATGCAAAGACCCTATAAGTGAATCAATATTTACGCCAAAATATGCAATCTTTAATGACCTGACAACAGTATCGTAACTATATCCCTTCTTAATAAGTCTATTCAAAGGTTTTGTTAGTTTTTGAGGTGAATGCTGACACCTTTGTGCTTTATAAAGAATATTTCCATAAAAAATTGGATGTGAAATACCTGAACGTATAAGAAGTCTGCATGTTGAGCTATATTTGCGAATGATGTCCTTATACCGATGATAACATTTAGTAAATGTTTTGACTAGTTTGTGATATCGAAAAAATTTCTCTCGTTAAAATCTAAAACATTGTTTCATACACGAGCGAATCGTACAAGTTGAGATATATAAACACCGTAAGATGGTGACAAGGGAACGTCACCATCTACAAACGGATAATTAACGATAGGAAATGAAAAATCATCTCTTTTATCATAAATTTTAGTATTCAGCTTTCCGTTAGTGATATAGATATCAAGATCGAGGAAAGGGCAGTGGTTAGTATTAGCTGAATACAGAAGCTGAGTGATATGATAAATAATAAACTCCAATGGAACATAGAACAAAGCATTCATCGATACGGAAACCGATAATGATGCAACAGAAGCCGAGTATAATACAAAAAAATATAAACAAACGAATTGACGGACAGACAGATAGAAAGAGAGAGGAAATCGGTTGTAATATGCCAATTTTAAAAATTGAGTATACATATTTTGTAAAATAAGACAATTATAATAAATGGAGGTTCTTACCGTTTTATTACTGATGTGAACCGGATGCTTGAAGACTACCCAATTCACACTCTGGAAACAGCCGGGAGTTGTGAGGGATCCTTTGTAAAAGTAAGAATCATCTTTCTTCGGCAGAAGAGTAAAAGGATTAAATTTAGTTTTCACATGCCCTAAAAAGAAAAAAAAAGATACTTTAGACGAAAGAATTACAGTCTTATATTTTAAAGTGTCAGGTAGTTAGTCTAATGTATAATAAGTAGATGTTTTTATTTTTTTGTGAAAATTATTTTATTAACCAGAACATATTGTTCATATCATGTAAATATGTTCTTTACTGAAAAAAAAATGAAATCACAATCAATATTATTTTTATCATTGTTGTTGTTCTATATGTATCAATGTAAACGAAATTTTTTAAGTTCTTTTAAAACGTGTGCATGTTCTTATATAGGCACATTTTTTCAGCAAGCATATGTCCTGAAAGCAGATACTATTTTTTTTTATGTTTGGATTTAATTTATTCACAACTTTTATAAAACTTGGCAATGTTCTCGTGGTAGATTATTCGCAATGATTACAAAAGGAAGTGACTGTGTTTGATATAAAACCGGATCAAGAAAACGACTTAACATTGATAATTGCTGCTTCGCCTTGACAGTCTCTTTACATTTAGGAAGAAGACAACTACTATTTTTTTTTCTCGGATTTATAAGATTATGCCCAGTCTTAATATTTCTTGCGGCTTATTACCTTATGAACAGGCAAGTTAGAAATCAGACTCAATGTGTCAATTTAGTACACAGAAGAGACTGTATATTTATATCACATATACATGTCCTTATCATGATATCAATGCATTTTGTCCAAATGGATTTTTACTTGATACCATATCCATAACAGCGTTTTATCTTTTTTTTCATAAAACATCGAAAGACCTACCTTGAATGTATTTCAGTTTGTGTCCATAATGGCTGATAAATTTGTCAAAAGCATTGAATTTTTGGTTCAAATCCTTCAAAAAAATAAATATTCGCATATTCAGCTTTTGAAGAGGTTATTTCAAAATGAAATCTTTTACAATATTCCTAAATTTTACAGGATGTGAATTGGCACAAAAACCGAAGTAAGCATTAACTTTTAATAATTTTTAATGCTGATAAATTGGAGTATCTGAGCAATAATCGACTAGAATTTAAAACCAATCCTGTCATTTCAACATTTCAGAATATTTTGATAGACTGGGATGTTTCAAATTATATATTTAAGGTACTGTGTATTCATTTGTTTTTCTTGGACCAATTTTCGTCGATTAATTAAAAATGGTATTCAGATGTATGCATGTCTATTAATATCTGCAAATACCATACCTACATACAAATTTAAAAAAAATGTGTACACTTCTATTTAAGAAAAGACTGTAATATCTTTTCGGTCTATGGAGAAATAGCATTTAAAATGTGGTGCACACTGAATGACTCACGTCGCGGGTTATTTTAAAGTGTGCACCACATTTTTTAATGTTATTTCGAATAGACAGAAAAAATATTACAGTCATTCCTTATAATTTAATTCTTAATTCCATTTAAAGCCGGAGTAAATCATGAAAAAGCGTTGATGACGTCACGGTCATACGACAAAATTATGTCTATGAGCTAATAGACAAAACACTGTCAGCAAATCAAAAGACGCGTTACATCAAAAATTAAATTATTAAAAAATATTTACCTCTAGAAATATGCCAAGAACCACGAGCCCATCATCCTTATTAACTGCCTTGCTAAACGTGTCATATTTTGTGTTATAATGTACCATGTGCATCTGTAGATGGAAATGTATTAAATATAACATACCATGTAAATCATGTGAATCAATATATTTTAGACCGGTCAATTATAATTCGCTAGTAACCTGTTAAAATTACCAAGGGTGATAGCTCTGTTGATAAATTGAAAATCTCGTTTTTTCTTTCATTTGATTGATTGATTAATTGATTGGTTGGTGTTTAACGCAACTTTCAATATTATTGTGCTATTTCTTGGCGATCAATTTTTGTTGATAGGAAGTTGGAGTGTCAGTAGAAAACCAGTAGTAAAACTGAGAATCCTAAACAATTAAGGTGGAGTCCAGTGTACCTGCTCCGTGCTCCTTTTTATAATACGTGTATGTATTTTACTTTTAAAAAATGAAAAGTAATAATGAGCTTTATTAATGCATTTATAAGTAGTTGACATTTCAATATAAACAAAATGAGGGATCATTATATACCTCTCCGGCATACTTTTTACCATCAACTGAATGTTCGGAACCATCATTCTCGCTGTGTCCAAAATGAAAATGGAAATTATACAATTCAAAAATGTCAGTGGAGAATCTTGGGATCCCAGAAATTTGTGTACCTTTGTCATTTAATGTGAATGTCGGAGAATGTCCTGTAAGGATATAAAAATACATCTAGAATAACAACGTCTTCGTCGACAAACACATTCAACGATATTAATACTGAAATTAACTTTTCAATTGAAGCCTTTGTTTTGTGTTTTGATGTAGAAATGATTATGCTTTAATTGGCGTATGCCTGTGTATTGATAATGTTTACAAAATCATTAATGCATATTAAACTGTAGAACAACATGTTGAAGAGCAGCATCTAAATAATGCCTTATTAAAATCGGATTATCACTAAAAGGTTGATCAAAACACCAATAACACGTAAACATCAGGTAGAAGTAGATGTTAACTTTATTTCAAGGTTAATCTCTCTCGGAATCATAAGTAACATATTGAAATGCTAAATGTTTTGTTTGTCATACTTTGTTCATATATCAAGTTCCATATGCATTCCATAAAAGACAAACCAAAACATATCGACTATTGAAAACATCAGTTATAAATCATAGTAACATAGTTATTCGACGCCGTATTTGTAATAAAGAGGTTATGGTCGCTCTTTGTATTGATTACCGTTATTTTTGAACATTCCTTTAAAATTACAGCCTTCTATCAGGTAATTCAGCTTGAATGGATAATATAGTGCATCATGGTTTACTATATTGATAGGAGATTGTCTATCACCTTTACAATCGGGCCAGAACAAACCCCAGTTTTGAGGACCTGTAATGTAAAAATACAAAATTGCCTTAATTAATTCATAATCACTAAATAAGCTTTATGGTGCAACCTTGAAAAAGGTATAATATTTCTTAGAATTCAGTAATATTGATTTTTGTTAACTCTTTTGTTATATACCAGTCTGTTTTGTTTTTGTTTGATTTTATATCTGACTGTGCGGTATGGGTATTGTTCGTTGTTGAAGACCGAAATATTACACATTTACATTGCACACTTTTGTCACTATATTTAACACAGTACTACAATAGTAGTTACACTTTGTGAACGTAAACCCTATAGATCTGAGACCGTTGTACAGAAAGTTCACTGCAACATTTGGCAGGATTGTTAACCATCATGTGAAGTGTACGATTTACGGAACTTTTTTTTTTTATTACAAAACCACTTTGTGAATGCAGTGGCAGTATCAATAGTTTGTTAAAGTCTTACCAAATACAACAAACATTCTTAAAGGAATTATGAAAGACTACATAAATGCATATCTATATAATAAAAAGCGAATATTGGTACTCCTTGTTGTCATGGTTTTGAAAACAATATTAGAATTAATATAATCAAATAGATAAATAAATAAATAAATAGATATTTTGAGGACCTGTAATGTAAAAATACAAAATTGCCTTTATTAAATCATAATCACTAAATTAGCTTTATGGTGCAACCTTGAAAAAGGTATAATGTTTCTTAGAATTCAGTAATCTAGATAAATAAATGTTTTCTTCATTAGATAGTTTATAAAAACTCATTTTTGAAATACAACTTATATAGATTAACAGAGCATACTTTAGATCTACATATAATGGACATGTTAAAAGTACATGTTTTTCATGATCTAACATATTGTAACTCCTCTGACACCATTTGGCAGAAAGCTCTTGTAATTGCTGATCATTTATAGGTTAGTTTCCCATCATGTGTTGTTGACATATTACGCTATCCACACCACAATGATTTTTTTTTTAACAAAGAAAAAGTGGTAACATTTTTTAGCAATCGGTTATACGTACCAATTACAACTTCCGTTTCAAAAGTTGGAATAAAATAAAATAGTTCAGATAGTGCCATTTGTTTTGCATGAAATCACAATTCAACATAACTAAATGCATAAATATCTAGAATTTTTTTTTCTATGTTCGTTCACGATAGAGTTAAAATTTTGTTTTAGCTATTCTGCATGTGCGCCTATAAAGCTGTCAATAACATGACTGCAACCTCCTGTACAATGCTATTTTGATATATGAATAACAAAAAATTGTCAAAAACTATCATAAAAGAATATTTACCCATGATACCGTCTTTAACATAGTCAAATCCAAAACCATGATGTGTCTTACGGGCAGGTAGATGTATTTTCTTTGACTGTCCCATGTTAATTATTAAATTAACACTAAAAACCAGTAAAGTTAACCTTAGTATCGCCATACTTCTGAGGTTACTGTTCATTCTCTAGTTCATCTACTTTGTGAATAAAAAACAACCACTTAAAAATTCGTTGGAATTTTGATAATTATATTACGGTTTCTTTCTAGATTTTGTTAAATCACCAGTAAAATGTTCTTTTTGTTCCATGCATATGATTTATTCATGCAGAATGCATAACAGGAAAATGTTAGTAATTACATTCTATCAATAGGCTTAATGAAACAGTATTTTAATACTTACAAAGAACTGAAATGACGTCACAATTAATCGGTGTCCAAAAATCTATCCCATTTACATCTTTAATCACACTAAGAGTCAATGACCGCAGAAATTAAAGTTTAGAAAATATTGATGTGCACATAAATAGTTGCACCACGGTCAAGATAAAAGCAGGACTGGTTAAGGCATGGTGAAACTTAGCCACAATAAAGCTATGTGCTTGAATAAACAAGAACTGACGTTCAGACACATCAATTAAAGTTTAACTTTGTATATTGTACATTATTAATAAACTCATCATAGATATCAGGATTAAATTTTGTATATACATAAAGGCAACAGTAGTATACCGCTGTTCAAACTCATAAATCCATGGACAAAAAACAAAATCGGGGTATATACGCCAGACGTGCTATTAAAACAGAAAACAGTTATTAAAGCAATTAATGGAGATTTCGTTATACATACGTTAACGAGACTGCAAGTAAAAATCAAAATAACATCAAACGACCAGCACTCGATATTATAAACTAATTCTCTCTATATATCAAGGTCTTAGTTGACATAAGTACACGTTTGAAATCTGCATAGTGGTCAAACTTCACATTGCAATTGTTTTTTAAGCTTTTAGAGCAACTAAAATCTTGCTAAGTCAGTTTTTGTTATATCTATTTTACTTGACTATATTAATGTATCCCGTCATACTTCGACCGACAAAATTATTTCATGTCTACCTGTGCGAATTTCAAACGCGCAATTTTAAACCAGTACTTATAACCCTTCATCCTTGATGGGTGCATTTTACATAGATAAATAAAATCGTATAATATAATCAAAATGAGGATGTTAAATTTGATGTATGCCTTTTTGTGCTTCTTCGTTACATTTGTTGTTTTTATAGTGATTAAGATGATAACACAATGTTGACTACTGTACCCTTATTTTGACATTTTTACCTATTGTGTCTGTTTGTTTTGTTCACGCATCGGTGACAATATAATGGAATTTGATGCGACTGTCATACAAGTGAGAGGTTTAGCTAGCTTAAAACCAGGTTCAATCCACCATTTTCTACATTAGAAAATGCCTGTACCAAGTCAGGAGTATGACAGTTGTTATCCTTTCGTTTGATGTGTTTGAACTTTTGATTTTGCCATTTGATTGGGGACTTTCCTTTTTGAATTTTCCTTGGAGTTCAGTATTTTTGTGATTTTACTTTTTGCTACATGTATTTTCGTCAGAATGTCAAAAATAGCCTGGTTTGGCTGTTCTGTTCATACTCTTTCTGATTTTATAATTTGCCCAGCTTTTTACATCGAGCTTTACCATAGTGGGTATTGCAGCTTTTTACATCGAGCTTTACTATAGTGGGTATTGCAACTTTTTACATCGAGCTTTACCATAGTAGGTATTGCAAAAATTCGTGTTATGCATAATTGTTCAGTATTTTATGATTTCAAACAAATCTTCTTAATTTGGAGACATCCAATTATGAAATGTGTTTTTCGTCTCGCACAAAGTTATAAGTTTGATATGTAGTGTATTCCGTCAAACAATTTTGATACTGATTTTATTATCATTATATCTAGGATTTTTTATTAAAAAGTAAAATAGATCATTTTTTTAAAAGATGGAATGCATTAATGAACTATCAAATATTTAGTGTCGTAAAATTCTAGTTCTATATATATGACCTGTTTGAAGAGTGCTTAAGCATTTCATAAAATTTGAAGGAGAAAAACCACTAATGCATTTCTCCACTGCTCTCTATTTAAAATTCTGCAATATTAACCATGCAGAGCTATTTGTCTTGAGTTCAAACAAAGTCAATATTACTTCCTTGGTTCAAATAAAGTGACAGTCATTTCATTTCAAAACTATACTTTACACTAAATCCATTGGATGTTGGATGTGTACGGATTGATAGTTTAGTCCTAGATGCATGCTTTTTTTATTAGTTGTTAGTGGCTTTGAACTAGCTGTCAGATAGCTTCGCGTACTCTCAGATCTGTTCATTGTGTCTTTTTGTGTCGGGATGTATAAGTACCGGGCCACGTCCACTTGTATTTTTGTCCATCTGATGAGTTAAGCCTTTTTCAACTGATTTTTATAGTTCGTTCCTATGTTGTACGTTATACCACTGTCCCAGGTTAGGGGAGGGTTGGGATCTCGCTAACATGTTTAACCCCGCCACATTATTTATTTATGTGCCTGTCCCAAGTCAGGAGCCTGTAATTCAGTGATTGTCGTTTGTTTATGTGTTACATATTTGCTTTTCGTTCATTATTATTATTTATTTATTTTTACATAAATAAGGTCGTTAGTTTTCTCGTTGGAATTGTTTTACAATGTCTTATAAGGGCCTTTTATAGCTGACTATGCGGTATGGGCTTTGCTCATTGTTGAAGGCCGTACGGTGACCTATAGTTGTTAATGTCTGTGTTATTTTGGTTTTTTGTGGATAGTTGCCTCATTGGCAATCATACCACATCTTCTTTTTTATATTGAAAAAAAAGTCTGTACTCGAAAAAAATTAGACCGATTAACACAAAAGTAATACGATCCAATAAAGACACTTTTCGAGTTCTATGACAAATGCATGTATACTTACAAATACAAACTTTTCCCCGACAGATCACCAACAACAATGATTTGACAATATGATAAAGTTATTCAGTAAATTGTTTGCCAAGAATATCCTTTAGATAATATCGTTACATTAGACTTAACATGCTTGTGCACTACAAGCTATTCATATGACATGTCTTTATATATGTTATATAAGTCTCGGTGCCTGTAAGTATTCGAACGACAATCTTAATTCTAAATTAAGATTAAAATTCCTTATATAGAAAGTTGTATTGAATTGAAGTAACTACCGGATATATTATAAATAAAAGTCTGTTGATAGCCTGATATTTTATCACATGAAATGACCAATAGACTTTCCAGTCCTTAACCTTCTTTATAAAGTAAAGGTGCAATTCCAAAGGTAGATCAAAAACTTTGATCATTCATACCTGACAGGTGAACGATAGCAAAATCTAATTAAGACTCTACGTGGCGCAGCCATAAATAGCAACATTAACAAAGTTAACAAATCACTTTTGAATTGAGTAACAAAATGTTATGTATGAATACGTTGCAGATAACATTAATGAAACATACAAAAATATCTGTTATACACGGTAAGTGATTTGTTATTACGACGGAACTATTGACTTAATAATAATAATTATAATGATAATTATCAAATGCACGAATGAATTAAATAATTATAAAATAAAAAAATACTCGACATCTAACTACCATAATAAAAAAAATGTACTTCTTAAGTGCAAAGTTGTTCAACTTTATTTATTTCTTAAATTTGTCGCATATATAAAAAAATCTCATATGTGGGGGTTAAGGCGACATAAAATAAAAGATGTCAAAATCTCTGCAATTTGTAGTATAGTTTTACTCTAAAATCACATCTCGATTTTCTAAAAGGAAATCCTGGGAAACATTTAAGCTTTTATCCAGCGCATATGATATTCATTCATTTGATGTGTTTGAGATTTTGATTTTTGCCATTTGCTTATATACTTTCCGTTTAGATTTTACGGAGTTCGGTATTTTTGTTATTTTACTTTTAAATTAAGATAATTGACGTAAAGGCGCTTTCCTTAAATATTCTAAATACAATACATTTTTTATTCAGATTAGTCTTCGTAGAAAGAATGATAGTGGTAGTGACTTTGATAATTATTCTGGAATACATAGTAAGTAAGAAAACTATATTTTAAACAATATTATATGTAAGCGTTGTCAATTCCTATTGTTCATTTTTTTCTTCGTATGTCATTATGTAATGATTGCAAAACTAGCTAGTCCAACACAAATACAGCTCCAGGTGGATTTAAGGACGTTCCTAATTCACTGGTTCAAAATTATAATAAAAAGTTCAATTAAAAGTTGAGATTCTTTGTGCCATACTGAGGATCTGATTCAACGATACCGATGTTTCCAGCAATAGTCTAGTTATATCAAACAAGAACCATGATATCAGATGACAGTTAACGGAATTAATAAAAAAAAAAAAAAAAAAAAAGGAATGCCTATTACATATATAAAACTATTTTGTGCTTTTGTATGTAAAGTTATGATAAATCAAAGATATTCTTATTTCACATTTGTCATGTTGTGTCCTTTTATAGTCGACTGACCGGTATTCGTTTCCTCATGGTTGAAGTCCGAAAGTGGCCTTTAATTGCTTATATTCACTTCGTTTGAACAATGGGGGATAGTTGTCTCATTGGCATAAATACCACATTCCCTCATGCTTGTATGATATGATATGATATAATTACTTTAGGTAACCAATTTGAAGGAGCTGGTCGTACATGATCCCCATTAAAAATAATCATGGCATTGAATTATCTTTGTAGGTAATTGTGAGTCCTCTCCAAGAAAAACGGAGAAAACCGGGAAACTGTCGCGATAGAGATGGTATAATACTGCCGATATCAGAATTTGAGATATCGACGTGTGCAATGTGTTACTTTTATCTGATAAAAGAAAATCCCAAGTTGTTCCCAGTAAAGCAATGCAGCGCTTCAAATAGTAAAACGGTTTGTCTAATGGAAAAGAATAAAAACAATAACATGAATTACTGTCATTGTCCTTCAATAAACAATGCAAGCTCTTTGATTTACATTGATAATTCTATTGGAAAAGAGAAGCTATCCAAACAATGGCATCAGTGCTGTGAAGATGCAGCAAATTGTTGCAATGCACAAACATATAGTGATGACATTGACGAAATGCCTGAAGATAGGGATGACGCATGTCCACACACCTGGGATGGGTGGATGTGTTGGAATAAAACTTTAAGGAAAACATCCGTGCACAACCAATGTCCGAGATTTTTGTCTTTGTCTGACTACAGAGGTACGTATCATAACCATTGAATAGGAATTGTATTTGTATTCGATGATATGTTGATACGCGTTCTTCTTTATCATAAAAAGTAAAATTACAAAAATACTGAACTCCGAGGAAATTCAAAACGTTAAGTTCCTCTTCAAATGGCAAAATGAAATGATAAAACACATCAAACGAATGAACAACAACTGTCATATTCCTAACTTGATACAGGCATTTTCAAATGTAGAAAATGGTGGATTGAACCTGGTTTTATAGCTCTAAACCGTTCACTTGTATGACAGTCGCGTCAAATTTCATTATATTTACAAAGCAGAAATATTAGGTAAAATTGTCAAAATAGGGGTACAACAGTTATCGATTTGTCACAATCTTTAATATAAGACCCAAGCTAGCAATATTTAACGACCACCTAAATGACAACAATAAGTCTGCCTGTTGGAAATAGAACAATAACTTTTGCAATTTAATTTTACAATAGAAAATGCAACTAAAATTTGTACTGGGAATGGGACGTGGTGGGTTGACCCAGAGACTCTCCAAGAAAGAACAGATTATTCTAAATGCCTCTCGAAGGATGCTTTACAACGTCTGAAGGTAAAATTCAATATTCTTTTTAACAAACTGTATGGATATTCTATGTTCAATGCAAATCTTAATGCGCGTTTAAAGAAAGGACGACAGTTGATCCTTCGATATATAGTAAGTCACAAAAACAAATAACAATATGGCAAAAAATTAAATGACGAAAAGCCCAAAAAAATTTATACAGAAAACTATACGTTGCACATCATGAAATCCACCCACCCCCCCCCCCCAAAAAAAAGGAAAAAATCATATGCTCAGTCAAGAGAAATTTACCGATGTTCAAAATAAGTAAATCCATTTTGAATATTAAAATTTTTTGGACATGTTAGAGCGTTTTAAATCGGAAAGAGGCTTCCTTGATGTTGGCTCTATCCCAGTCAAAAAGAGTTGCCATGGTTTAGGAACTGAGCATACACGTTGTTGCAAACTACCATGCATATTATTAAATAAGATATCTTTATGTATCCTAAACTTTAATAACGTCGACATTAAATCGAAGACAGATTGATATACTTTTAAAGTCTGCCGAACTTTAACATTTGCTGTAGGTTTGTGATGTCGATTACACTGTTTTATTTGGATATCTATCGCCATCTTTCCTCGAACTTAAACTTTTGGTAACCAATATGCATAAAACATTAAGAAATATCAAAATCAAGAGCTGCACCTCAATAAAGAATATTTCAAACCACGCACTATCCACGGGATTATTACTGAGTTGATGTTGAATGCTCGGAGATTTTAGCGTACTTAAAAATATTTTTTTAATATTTCAGTTTCATAAGATTTCAACAATAGTGAGCCTTTCTATCAACGCCTTTGGAATTTCTTTGCTGATTCCTGCAATAATCGTTTTCGTACTTTACAGGTAACAAAATTTACATGAGACAACTTTTATTCATAATTTAATAGTTAAACAGTAGTGGTGAATGTGACAATGATTGGGATCCAGCAGCCAAAACTGTGTTAACATGTATATACAACACAAGTGACAAATACAAACAAAATGAACAAATAAATCTGGCAAAGAAACCAATAAAATAATATTTTGTAGTTACTATTAACTGCAGTAAATTCAAACTATGTCATACTAATATACATTTTTTCGATACAGTACAAAGTAAGTAAAATATGAAAACAAGGGTAATCAAAATGAAAACGACAATATAAAAAGATCATGCGTTCGAATCACACCTTTTTAATCACGTAACCAGGCACCCCCCCCCCCCACCCCCCACCCAAACAAAAACACACCGAAGTCTGGATTTACACATACCAAGCCACGTCAAGAATATAACAACCAAAAGGAACATAGTAGTACAAAAACAAATTCAGGGAGAAATGTCAAGTAAATAAAACAAGACAGAACAGTATGGACCCCTAATTAAACAAAATTATGTCCACAATGAAAGAGGGTCTTCAGAAATACTGTGAAATTGTTCTTTCGAGCTGTGGTATTAATAATATGTAGATTCTAAAACAAACTGTAAAAAAACTCTGAAAACTTTAAATTTCGATCCTTATTTGCAATTAATATTATCAAAACTTTGATTTTTCAACCTTGTTTACCACCATTCCTATGTGAATTAAAAAAAAAGTCGTCTAAAAGAAATAAGGCTCATCGCCTTTCAATATAAAAATGACAACATACGCTATAAATGATTACTTTGTGATACCATACGGCATATTTTGTTAATAGTGAACAAAAAGATAAAACTTGTTACAACAAGTGATCACTATGCTGGAGTTTTTTTTTTATTGACAACATATTTGTTGAATTTGGATGTAAACTTTTTCAAAATATTGTCGGCATTCCTATGCGAAAGAACTGTACGCCTCTTCTTGTTGACCTCTTCTTAATTATATAATTTCACATGAGTATGAGTTCTTTCGGACACTTGTCAAAAACACGAAAATCAATTAAGCTATATCATTTAATTTCACATTCAGATATTTTGATGATGTTATTTCATAATAGTTATCAAGGTACCAGGATTATAATTTAGTACGCCAGACGCGCGTTTCGTCTTCATAAGACTCTTCAGTGACGCTCATATCAAAATATTTTTAAAGCCAAATAAGTACAAGGTTGAAGAGAATTGAGGATCCAATAACCTTTTGATAAATATTCGATATCAATTTCACAAATAATACTTGATGGTCTTGAAGTATAGATTTTAGATACTGACGTTGTTTACCATCTTCACTGGACGTTTAGCAACCAACAATCAATCAATGCTTACCATCTTAAACTCGTGCTATAGAGTGTTCTTGTATTTAATTATCAACCTTTACTGATTTGTCCATTTTTGGTAATATCCTTTTGGCTTGTCTCGTTACTTATGCATCCCCCTAATGTGATGCTGTGCTGGGGAATTGTTTCTGTTTTCCATGTTTGTTTATTTGCTTTGTCTATCTGCAATTTCGTTTTGTTTTGTCTATCTGCAATTTCGTTTTGCTTTGTCTATCTGCAATTTCGTTTTTCTTTGTTGACATATTTTGTTTTACTAGTGAGTAAAATCTAAGTTGACTGCTGTACTTCTATTTTTTACATTTTAAATTGTTTACCTTTTATATCTTTTTTTGTTTTGTTCACAATTGTTGCCAATATAATGTTACATACGACTGGCATGCAAGTAAAAGGTTGAGCTAGCTATACAACTAGTCTTTATTTACCATTTTCTTCATAGAGAAATGCCTATACCAAGTCAAGAATAAGACAGTTGTTTTCGATTTGTTTGATGTATTTGAGATTTTGATTTTGCCATTTGATAAGGGACCTTCTGATTTGAATTTTTCTTGGAGTTCGGTATTTTTGTTAGTGTACTTTTACTCTTATCTTCGGTTATACTAAATATATAATTTCTCTCGGTTTTTCTAGTCATAAACACAAATGACCAAAAATTGAGTAACCAATATATTTTATCACAAAAAATGTTTTACCCATTGAAAACAGAAATCAAAGACTTTTCAATGGTTACGACATCACCACAATGATTAATGACCTAACAGTCTCAAATATATTCTTAAGTATTTAACTAAAAAAAATAATATTGGTTTTTCATTGGTTTTTTTTCAGGAATTTACGCCGTCAAAACAGAATCAAACTTCACATTAACCTGTTCCTTTCTTTACTTTTGTGTGGAATAACTGTCATGTGTTGGGACGTCATGATCAAATACAACAAAATTGTAAACCAACAAGACGACATTGTACAATATAATCAGGTAATAAAAAGATGTAAAACATTTTAGAATTATGTATATAATATGTACGAAATTGACTTATCTTTCATTTTATCAGCATCCTATTGTTGTTTCCCCCTCTGATGAGGTATATAAATTGTACAATAAAAACAACACGTTATAAATTTCAGGCATATGATACACTTTTCTGGATTTACCTTCATCAGGAACGCTCAAACTGAATATTTTAAGCAAAGGATGTATAATAGCCGAAACGGTTCAAACAGCCACATGACTTAAAAAGACAAAAAAAGGAAAAGTCTAACTTTGCCTAGTGGAGTTGAAACCTTATTTTTTATTTAGTGAACTCCGAGGAAAATTTAAATTGGAAAGTCCCTAATCAAACGGCAAAATCAAAAGCACCAACACATCAAACAAATGGACAACAACTGTCATATTCCTGACTTGGTACACGCATTATGTGTATGTCAGTCGTATACTATTCCAATTATATCGACGTTCTGACAACTGAATTGTTGATAACATCAGGGGCTGAAAGTCCACTACCAGAGGTATCGACCCCGTGATGTAACAAGTGAAAACATCACGAAATAAATTTAATGGTTCGAAGCATTTTTCGGGATGTACCTTTATCGGTAATGCTTAAATCCATATGCGAAAACTCTCGTAACAACCAATTATTAATCCCTTATAAATATTGGAATCACATTGAAAAAAGGAACTTGATTTCATTTTTATTTACTTATAAATTGTGTTACTTTTTTTGCAGCATGGGTGCATACTATTAAACATGACGGAGCACTATTTTCGATCTACAACTTATTATTGGATGTTGTGTGAGGGTTTTTACCTGCACCGACTGTTATTGAACGCTTTTGTTCCTCCAAAGCGATTAATAGGATACTACATCACAGGATGGGGTAAATTTATAGGACATTTAAGGATGGGGTTAATCTTGCAGGAATTTCATTGCTATATTATGATAAAAGAGGGACGAAAGATACCAGAGGGACAGTCAAACTCATAAATCGACTTTAAACTGACAACGCCATGGCTAAAAAAGAAAAGGACAAACAATAGTACACATAACACAACATAGAAAACTAAAGAATAAACAAACACGAACCCCACATAAGATACACACATAAATACACCTCTGAGTGAACGCCATAGTTTGCATTGATATTTGCTGGAGTACAAATACAGAGTATATACTACTGTATATTGGTGAGTCCGAACAGTCATTTTACAAACGTATTTAATGCCATTATAGTGACAACTAATGTAAACTGCATCTTCCTCTCATTCAATATTTCAGTTCCTCTTACCACACTTACACAGACCGCAATCGACCAACTCCGTCTAATGAGGAAAGAATCACTCTGGAAAGATTTTGGATAAGAAAATTGAAAACGTTTGCTCTAAATTGGATCAATCAAAATTTGTGGTTTAAGTAGTGCAGTGTATCATTTTGGGTGCATATATACACAGCCTCGTTCTTAATATGCCAGAACATTTAAAGTTTTAGAAAAACTAAAGCGTTGTCTTAATTATTCATTGATATTTATACTGTTTTAACTGATTGGTTGCCTTATGGTGTGGCTATGGTTATAATGATAAAATATCTAAAGTCCAACGGTCAGCATAAAAAGTAAAATGGAAAAGTTGTTTGACTTTAGGATTTGTCGAACATTGCAGCAAATGAAAACATGTATAGATAACACGAATCGAACGACGACAATTGCAAAATATTTAAATCTGCATTTTTTTTCTTTTTTCAGGAATGCCATTGATAACAGCCTTGATATATACAGTGCTGCGAATTAGTTTGTTTGATAACAGGTAAAGGATCAAAGTTGTGAAATATCTCCTCAATATTTTCCTCAAAGTTTTTTTGTTGTTGTTATTTTACTTTAATGAAATATCTCAAAGGGTTATTATAATTAAATTGTATGATTGCATTGAAAGCGATATGGGGTTGGGGTTTACGTTAATCAAACGAAATAAAAATACACAAAGCTTGTTTAAGTAAACATCCGTCTTTACAAGTATTTGATTTTGTCTCAAAGTCACAAAGGTTCCTTTAAAATTAAAACAAATCACTTACTTCACTGTAAGATCAATATGGCCGCTCGAACTGATTTAAAAATTTCCACTGAAGAACACAGTTACCGGGTATGTTCTACAAATTATCTGGCAAAGAAATTTAACAAATATTGTCATACATAGCACGACAATTGTACTTTAAACTACGGAAACACTATTTAAGCACTTCAACATTCACAGTAATATAACTATATGTCACAAAAACATTGCAGTGAAATACGTATGAAAATGGAAAAGTGTTCGGTTGAATTCCAGAGTAGATATACATAGTGGTGACTGAAGTCTAATCATTAATATGATGCTATTATTTCAGTGATTGTTGGATAGACCCAGTAACTGGCAAGTACCACGGTCTAGAATGGATACTGTTTGCACCAACTATACTGTGCATCATTGTATGTTGTTTTGAGTTTTATTTACAAACACGAACTATTAATTAAGATATTATTGGAACTATCCATATTCATCTTCAAAAAAGACTTTTAAAATGTATAGGTACAACGTTTGTTACAATTTAACACAATTCAGAAGAAGGCTTACATTAACGGGAATAAGGGATATTCACACATTAAAATTAGACAACAATCCAAACTAAAACAACGTGTAAAGGGCTTCAATAGTAAGCAAGGGTTCCTAATACGACTTAGCTCTAAATTGCTCTTAGTCTCCATGTGGAAGAGTGAATATGTTGAGTTCAATAAACAAAATATCTAATAACTTTGAGGATTTTGTTTTAGGATTTAGTTTTTGTGTATACACAATTTGCTTTTTGAAAATAATACGAGAAGATGAAACTTTTTTTGAAATTGCTGATTAAGTTCAACTACCTCCATTCTGTGAATACTATTGTTAAAAATGGACGGCTTTTCGTTTTGATAAATATGCATGTTGATAACATCTTTGTTTCAATAAATGCGTTGAAAGTAAGTAATTTGAACAGAAGCATAAAAATATCATTGTACACAAATTGATTGTGAATTTGTATAATTTTTCAAATTTTCTTCAACAGCATGATTTATAGATTACCATATGATTTAAATTTCATTGTTGTTGAAAACTGTGTTGTTCTTAAGTTTTAAAATTTTGGACTTATTGATTATCTGCCGTTTTGTCACATCCCCGTTTTATTCATATTATTGTTTAAAAGCAGTTGTTGAAGAACCATATTATTTTAATGATGTCGTTTTTTTTCTTTCAAAATTTGATTTATCATGCATCAAGAGTGCCATCAAATGATTTTTTCGACAAATAAGGATATATGCACCAAATAAAAGTATAAAAATAAAAAGACGCAGTATAATTGTCAATGAGACAATGATTAAAAAATACCATATGACACGTAACTGAACACTGGTAAGTCACCCTACGGCCTTCAGCAATGAACACAAAACATTGACCATACTGTAAAGTAATGTAAGACCACAGTGTACCAATATGTGAAAAATCTCAAAAGGGGAAGCCAATTGTCCCATTTATACTGAAATATTGATGATAAGATATGGAAGATTGAAACCTATGTTAGGCTAGGTGAAATCTAAAACCAAGGAAAGTAAATAAAAAAGAGAGATTTCATTTGACTGGAAATAAGTATGTAATATGTAGCGCAAACACGTGGTTATTTATTGTAACAAACTATTTCAAAGTTTTAGATCATTTTAGCATACGTAAAACTAATCTTCTAACTCATTTCTTCCGTGAAACAGATGGATATGGTCACCAGAGCCATAATTAATTTGAAATCAATCAAACCACTTCTTTTCCTTTTCATAATGATTGCTTTATTTAGCAAATGTAATTAAGAAGTCAAATTATTAAAGCATTTATATGTTACAGTTACTCGTTGCAGATTAATGTGTTTTTCCTTTTGAACATTCTTCGAGTATTGGTACGACAGCTTTCTCATCCTAATGAACCTAAAACTTACAGGTAAGTTTGAAATCACAATTACCTATCAGTACCTTTAGGTATGTAGAAATAGCAATTTACTGGTTATTTTTTGTTCTCGGCACAGCTTTCATCGAATTGACTTGTCGTTATAAAACTCAGGAGAATAATTTAAAGTTAGAAATAAAGAATTCATGACCCTAACTGCTTGTATGGTGTATATGCAGCGTTAGGTTTAATTATTTTGGCCTTGTTCAGCGATGGAATGATGACTGAGTTGTCGATATGTTCATATAGTGCAGAAAAATTTACACATTTATATGTTTCTCTGCCAAACCAAGTTCAAAGTATAAGACTGGCGATTTTTTGTTTGTTCACGATGTCAATAATACTGCACATTATGTCTATTAAATAATTAAATTCTAAATAGAATATCTAAAAAAAATTCTTGAATAGTTTAATAGTAATTAACTGAATCGTTAAAAGAAATATGCAGTATATCCCGTAAGATTCTATGATTTAGGATGGATTAAAAATAAAACTTGTTGAACTGTAATCATGACAATACGAATAATGAGCTTTCGAATGGTAACTTACAGTCTTTATATAAAGTATAAGTCGAATATTGATACAAACTTTAACATATGAATTCAGCTTTACTTAAATATCATTTATTTATCCAAACAATCGTTTTAGAAAAGCTGTGAAGGCAACACTTATACTGATACCGCTCTTGGGAGTTCACCAGTTCTTCACTATTTACAGACCTCGTCCTGGTGACGATGGGTACTACGAAATGACAATGACAGCAGCAGTTATTTATAATTCACAGGTACGTATATATAACTAGATGTGTCAAAGCGACACAAATGGCACCGTCTTGAAAATTCTGCAATTTCAAAAACACATGTGGACACAATCATGATGATAGTCTAACATATCAAACATCAGCTCAAAATCTGGAGGCGTATAGAAAAATGTTTGTATAACTGTCATTTTCAACAATTTTCGAAGTTGTAAACCTTTAATTTTTGCAAAAATTATTGGAGCGGAAAGTAACTTAAAATTGGTCTGTAACTCATCATGGTTAGCTCACATACCAAAAATCAGTGCAATATCTAGAAGCATTTAGAAAAAAGGTCCGTATAACTGTGATTTTCAAAAATTTATCCAAAGCCCGTAATTTCAGCAAAAAAAAAAAGCTGAGCGGAACGACACTAAAATTTGATCTGTAACTAATCATGGTTAACTCACATAACAAAAATAAGCCCAATGTCTGAAGGCGTTTTGAAAAAAAACCCGTATAATGGTTTGTTGTGGAATGACGGAATGACGGAATGACGGACAAGGGTAAAACTATATGGCACCGACAACTTCGTTGCAGGACCATAAAAAAGAAGATGTGGAATGATTGCCAATGTGACATCTCTCCACAAGAGACCAAATGACACAACTTGGGATTTTGAAGTATTTTTTTCTTTTTTTTAGTGTCGTTTGTTCGGCATGATAGTTCAGAAATAAGAAAACGATAAAATTCTTACATTATAATTAGCGAAGCACATAATATTTGTCTCTTACTAAATACGTATTAAAAGAGGAAAATATATCATATATGTGGTCAGTGTGTAACATACGAACAAACTATAAAAATCAGCTGAAAAGAGCTACCTTCATCAGATCGAATCAAGGCACACAAAAAATAACAATGTTGCGCCTTCTATCGGTAGATTAAAGTCACGCTCATTCCGAATACATTATTCTTGACCATTGGTAGCTCTTGAACTCTTCAATTTGGAGGTAAAACGCGGTAGCGTCTAGATTCTACACACTTGGTAAAGCAGGAAGCAAAAACATACGTTGACATTCATGCATTTTTGCAAGAAACATACATAGGAACTTCTATTAGTCGATTAAAAACATTCAAATTGTCACTAAACATAGTCGTATGTTTAGGGATGTAAAGACTTGTTGCACAATAAGCACGTGGCAATTGTTTACATACACTTTCTACATGTACACGTGTTCGTGTTATAGGCACTTTTTTATTGGATGCAGTGGGTTTCGACTGCAACCAATGAAAATCATTACCTTGTGTCTCTGAAATTCTATCTCAATCTTCCAAGGATGGAGAGGAGGGAAGTGGATCGTAACCCGTGGCTAGTGAAGATGACTTACTGAAAGCTAGTGCAATGACCAATAAGAACTAATAAGAAATCTTGTGAATAAGACCGACTAGAATATCAATCATATCACTTCCAACACCCATTAGTGTAAAGACATCATTAACAGTCAGAGAAAAACCGAACTTGTGCATTGCCAAATATAGGTAGCGACAAATTGTAAAACAGTGAATGACTGTACATATATGTATCACACAAATATTAATTTCGGTTTAAATACTAAAAAAAAATCAACATGTTTACCGTTGAAACATTATTCAAAGATCTAGTTACAGACCTGAATAAGCAACATTTTAGAATAAGTTGGTTCAAGAATCGATAGGTTAACCTGTATCGTGTCTTAATTTACGTGCTAGGTTAATAACATCACCGTAAAAATTAGGATGTGCTATAGCAAACAATAAAAAGCCACAAGAAGAGAAAATGTGCAGCAATTCTAAAGAAAAAAACCCAAATACCTGATTTACGATAAAGTAATAAACAAAAGACAGATACCACCGACAGCAACCAACAACAATCACTGATTTAAAGGCTCAAGACTTGGAATAGGCACATATACAGAATTTGACGGAGTTAAACATGCTTGTGAGTGCTGAACCCACCTTGAACAGTGGTTTAACACCATAACATGAAAAATATACTGAAAATTATTTTTGGTAATGGCTTGAATATTTAAATTGGCACAAAACAATAATGACAATTTTAAAAAACCAACATTTAACTAGTAACTAATAGTGTCAGTCAAGTGCCTATGCAGAATTGTAGTATGACGTTTTAACTGCTGTAGTTTACCAAAATCCGATTTCGTTTATACACTATCGTACCGAGTCGTCAAATGCCAACTTTGCACAAACTGATACCTCAAATGAATGATTGACATGTGTAGTTACAAGTATGAATAAAGGCAACAGTAATATACCGGTGTTCGAAAGTCATAAATCGATTGAGAGAAAACAAATCCGGGTTACAAACTAAAACCGAGGGGAATACTTTAGCTTTAAAAGGAAAACAACGAAACAACAGAAACACTAAAGAGCAACAAAAAAAAAACGACAATGTAACACACACAGAAAAAAACTATAAGATAACAACTACCATTTTCCTGACTTGGTACAGGACAAATAATGGTGGATTGAACCAGGTTTTGTGGGGAGCCTAACCTCGTATCAACAACAAAATGAAGACGTTTTCGATGTGAATACAAGACCCTTTATTTGCCCAACGCCGTTGTATCAGATCTATACAACCTCTTTTAGGAAATGGATTTTATGTTATTTTATTATATTACAGGCAATTTTAATATCCTTCATTTTCTTCTATTTTAACTCGGAGGTAAGTAAAATATAAAAAAAGATATTCCAATTTCATTTGACCTAAACCCATCAAGCTCGATGATTCGATAAGACTGTTTCAGTAACTATTAATCTATATTTATTATATCCGTTAGTTATATCACAAAACTGTTAATTAAACTACGTTTTTAACAGACAGATTACACATTTAGGTATGCACAGATTGGTACCCCATTTCTTTTTTTCTTCTTCTATTAGACAAGGTATTACATCAAATTCAATAACTATGGTTGATGTACTTTGTCATTTTCGGATTTGGGTAATAATATTTGTCAAAAATCCTATCAAATTAGTTTGCATCTTGTTTTTGAATTAGTATAGGCGATTACACAATGTGTATGGATAGTTGAAAACGGCACATTTACACATACCCATGATGATCAGAGTTGAATGAAGTTGAGCTAGTTGTTTCGGAAAACAAACTACTCCAAATTGCTATTGTATAAAATTTATGTAATAGCTTGAGTACAGTTAAGACTGATATATTCAGGTAAATACTGAGGAAATGAGAGCAGAGTAATCGTCAGTGATACAGAAACCCGAAGACATAATGAACCAAAATGCTTATAGAGGTTAATTATCATACAGTCGTTAACAACAGACGAGTTTCCATACAATATGGAACGCTTTCGGTCATCAAAAGTCTTAAAAGATGCGAGTGAATTGAACAAAAACAAACAAGACATATATATATATATATATATATATATATTGCTTGAGTAAATGAAGTATATATACAAATGTGCAATACACCTCCTAAATGGTAACGATTTGGGTAGTTTAACTAAGATGCTTATATCATCAAGGGAATAAAAGAGACACTATGGTTCCCGTTCATTTGTTTGGAAAACTCTCATTTTTTTCCCAAAAAAGAAATGGGGATAATATTGTCTTTTTTATTCCTATTGAAAAAATGTTGTATGAATTATTACATTAGTTTACCTTAGATTTGACTCTCAATGTAAAAACTACTTCTCTCTTAGATATAAGTGGTAGTTTTCAACCTGAAATCAATCGATCACAAAATACAGACGAAGAATGAGGAATTTAAAAAAATAGAAAATGGGGTCAAATTTATATCCTGTAATTAACCAAGGGAACATTTAAAAATAATAATCAAACTATGTATTTAACAATCATAAAAGATGCAAAATGGTCAATTCGATGAACATACAGATCCTTTTTCTTAGCTTTGCTTAACAACGATCTGATTACACCTCGTTATTAACCCGTAACTATATCAAGTAGTTAAATCTGCTTTTCTTCAAGGGTTTGCAGCTTCAGCTTTTCTAATAGAAGCCGTCGTGGTTCTCATTAACTAAAGATAAAACAGTTTAGTGAAAATAATTGACCAAAAATCAAATTTGAAAAGCTACTTAGAAAGTTGTTATAGACATTCTTGTTAAAAACAACTTTTTCAATGAGAACAACTAGTTTAAACTTTTCTTCTCATTAGGTTTTGTCAAATCTTAGGACCAGTTTGTATCGACGACGACAATCAGCTATACTTGAAAGAAAAAGTCTTACGTCTACGCTCAACTCTAGACGATCATCGGCAGTCTCATCAGGACCAAACACCATCCAGATCTACGAAGGAATTCCATCTGATTTGTTATGTAGTGCTAACAATAATGTAAACAATCATTTTCTATCTACACGAGTATCAAATGGCGTTTTTAATCATGGATTCGTTGACATTGAAACAACTCATTTGTAGCACCTTTTCTTTAAATGACAATTAACTTGTTTCCTATAGCATGAAGACTTTTATAAATCACACCTTTTGTAATGTATTGATTTTATTATTCATTTGATTCCGGTAAATAATATACTTTTGACATGACTTGCTTCTATTCTTGTTCATAAAAACGATTTCAATATTTAATAACTATATCAAAACTGCACTCGTGGCGGATGAAATTTTAATCCAAGAATTGACTTATGATCATTATTTCTATTCAATTCTTTTCATCAATAACTCTTAACTGTTTGAAGAAATTTTGAACTATGAATTGCACAAATTAAAATTTAAATTAATCTGCACACACAAAAAAGATGAAGAAACCAGCAACAGTTGCTAATATTAATCATATTGACTCTTCATATAAATGGAGTCTGTTTTTGTTAATTTAAAAAAAAAGTTATCCAGCTTCTATCAAGATAACATTGCTAATAGATCTATGAAGTTTGACCATCGGATAACTACTGTTATGAGGTTTGAGCATCGGTAAACTATTGTTATGAGGTTTGGGCATCGGTAAACTATTGTTATGAGAATTGAGCATCGGAAAACTACTGTTATGAGGATTGAACATCGGTAAACAACTTTTATGAGGATGGGGCATCGGTAAACAACTGTTATGATGTTTGAGCATCGATAAACAACTTTTATGAGGATTGAACATCGGTAAACAACTTTTATGAGGATGGGGCATCGGTAAACAACTTTTATGAGGTTTAAGCATCGGTAAACAACTTCTATGAGGTCTGATCATCGGTAAACTACTGTTATGATGTTTGAGCATCGGTAAACAACTTTTATGATGGTTGGGCTTCGTTAAACAACTTCTATGAGGTTAAAGAATCGGTAAACTACTTCTATGATGTTTGAGCATCGGTAAACTACTTCTATGAGGATTGAGCATCGGTAGACAACTTTTATTATGTTTGAGCATCGGTAAACAACTTTTATGAGGTCTGAGCATCGGTAAACAACTGTTATGATGTTTGAGCATCGGTAAACTACTGTTATGAGGTTTGCGCATCGGTAAGCTACTGTTATGAGGTGTGAGCATCGGTAAACAACGTTTATGAGGTTTGAGCATCGGTAAACAGTTTCTATGAGGTTTGAGCATCGGTAAACAACGTTTATGAGGTTTGAGCATCGGTGAACAGTTCCCATGAGATTCGAGCATTTGGAAACTACTTCTATGAGGTTTGAGCATCGGTAAACTACTTCTATGAGGATTGAGCATCGGTAAACAACTTTTATGATGTTTGAGCATCGGTAAACAACTTTTATGAGGTCTGAGCATCGGTAAACAACTTTTATGATGTTTGAGCATCGGTAAACTACTGTTATGAGGTTTGAGCAGCGGTTAACTACTGTTTTGAGGTTTGAGCATCAATAAACAACTTCTATGAGGTTTGAGCATCGGTAAACTACTTCTATAAGGTTTGAGCATCGGTAAACAACGTTTATGAGGTTTGAGCATCGGTGAACAGTTCCCATGAGGTTCGAGCATCGGCGAACAACTGTAATGATGTTTGAGCATCGGTAAACTACTGTTCTGAGGTTTGAGCATCGGTAAACTACTGTTTTGATGTTTGAGCATCGGTAAACTATTGTTATGAGGTTTGAGCATCGGTAAACTACTGTTATGAAGTTTGAGCATCGGTAAACAACTTCTATGATGTTTGAGCATCGATAAACAACTTTTATGATAATTGAGCATCGGTAAACTACTGTTCTGAGGTTTGAGCATCGGTAAACTACTGTTCTGAGGTTTGAGCATCGGTAAACTACTGTTATGATGTTTGAGCATCTGTAAACAACTTTTATGAGGATTGAGCATCGGTTAACAAGTTTTATGAGGATTGAGCATCGGTAAACTATTATTCTGAGGTTTGAGCATCGTTTAACAACTTCTATGAGGTTTGAGCATCGGTAAACATTTTTTATGAGGATTGAGCATCGGTTAACAACTTTTATTAGGATTGAGCATCGGTACACTACTTTCACCGTCATTTGTCCTTTTTTTCTTTTAAAAACGCGTTTCTTACTGTGTAATATACAGTACGAAAAGCCAAAGCATTTGGTTATAATCTTCCAGAAAATCTTGTCGTGACATCCAAGTAGAATGCAATTTCAGTATGAATTACAGAATAAAAGAATGTGAAATAGTTTCAATTACAATTTAAATTGACTCGTGCATGCTCAAGTCTTTAAGATAAAGTAGTATAATCGCATTAATACATAACAAGAGGCTGTCACAACGACAGCAAACCGGATTTATTAATATTTATTTGTGTCCTGGCAATATCACAAGAACCATTACTGATGAATGGTGAAAGTGAAAATCGTCAATATCAAATTTGACCTCCATTTTGTCATCAGTATCAACATCTTAAAATTTGAAAAGCTTAGATTGAATGGTTCATGAGTAAATGCAACACCGTGAATGGAAACGCCATTTCACAATCTTTCAAGAACCATAACTCCTGAACGGTAAAAGTCAAAATCGTCATTATTGAACTTGACCTCTAATTTGCCATCAGTAACAAAATATAAAAATTTCAAAAGCTTTGGTTGAATGGTTCATGAGAAAATTCACGGACACGACTGGAAACACCATTTTTCAATCTTTCAAGAACCATAACTCCTGAACGGTAAAAGTCAAAATCGTCATTATTGAACTTGACCTCTATTTTGTCATCAGTAACAACATATAAAAATTTGGGAAGCTTAGGTAGAACAGTTCATGCGTAAATGCACGGACACGACTGGAAACTCCATTTTTCAATTTTTCAAGAACCATAACTCCTGAACGGTAAAAGTCAAAATCGCCATTATTGAACTTGACCTCCATTTTGTCATCAGTAACAACATATGAAAAGTTGGAAAGCTTAGGTAGAACAGTTCATGCAAAAATGCATGGACACGACTGGAAACTCCATTTTTCAATCTTTCAAGAACCATAACTCCTGAACGGTAAAAGTTATTAAACTTGACCTTCATTTAGTTGTCAGTAACAACATATTAAAATTTTAAAAGCTTTGGTTGAACGGTTCATGAGTTAATGCACGGACAACATTTGATTGCCGCCCGAAAGCCCGCCCGCCCGCCCGCTGTACATCCCCAAATCAATAACCGACATTTTTGTCACAAAAATCCGGTTAAAAATTAAAGAAAAGGTATTTGCAATTATTTATTAAATATCTTTAATACAAAACATAAATTAATGAAGATCATCATTTGATTCGTGTGGCTAATAGTCTGGATAAGGGAAGTTAACGTCCAATGTTGTTTGGCTTTTCCATGGAATAAAGACATTTGTGACGTTCGGTTGTAATTGAGAATCTAGTGAAGGATAATGCCTGATGAGGATATCTTTCATATAGGTATTTTCCACGTAGTCAAGACCCCATTCAGTGTAAAATTCAGCAGTGTAATCATCCGTGAAAAATCTATCAGCTTCAAGTCTTCTTCGGGCCATCACCAAAAATATTCTGAAAAAAGTATCGCTAAATCCGAAACCCTCTGGAAGTGGTGATTCAGCCAAAGACCCAACGAGAAGGTCAATTTGTTCAACATCATCGTCATACATCATTCGGAGTTCTTCTACATGGGTAGCGTTCGTGGTAAGATCTTCAAATGACGTTATAGGTGTCAGGTGCAAATTCCTTCTGAACTCATTGTATCTATTAAAATCAAATGCATATGTTATCGTATAAACACATATGATTTCAAAATAATGCTATTTTCACGTCGATACATCCATACCAATAAATATTTGCAGATATGAAATTGTGCTGATTTTAAGAATATTTTATGTAAAGTTTTATAAAGTTATAAATTTTGTCGGTCCATGTAATGAGTTTTCTCGTTGGCTTTATTTAGGTTTGTAGCACAGTATATCATTTATTTTATATATTGTAGTAGGCAAAACATTTTAGAGTTTTGGGTCTCAAATGTTCTAGAACTTCATACTTTATTCGACATTTGTTTAAATCTTTTTTCTTCGAACGCTACTGATCAGTCTTTTGTAGACTTAACACGCGTCTGTCTTCAAGAATTTTAATCCTGGTATCTATGAAGAGTTTATTGTATGATATTAGATTCTCATAAATGTTAGGTTAAATGCTAACCTTGGTACGCCTCTTTCTCGGTCTCGAAGAATGTCTATCGTAGCTAGATCTACATGTCCTGATTCATGTGGACTTGAAGCTGGCAATTTTATATTTCGGAGAAAATTTGGATAATTATGTAGCGTCATGGCTCCTGGATGATCATTACCCATCGAATAAAATAGATTTTCCATTGAGTTTTCCTCGAAGACTGTCTCTGATTTTTCAAAAACAGCTTTCATCATATCATAATCATTTTCTGAGAAAAAAACCAATAATCAAATCATAATTATTGCCATAATTCAGCTTTAAAAGAATAAATACTATATGATTATCTCATCACGTCTCTCAGTGAGTACGTCAGATCAAATCATAGGCCAAGCGAAATATCAAATGAATATAATTAAAATAATTTATTTCATTTCGTGAATCAAGGTTTTTCTTAAAACATATATCTTCATTAAATATGGACATGTGGCATTGTTTTCAACAAGATAAATACAAACAATGAGATAGTCCCAAACCGTTTATTAATATATGAAAGAATCGATTACGATAAAATTTAAAACAGAAAAATAACAGCAAGTCTATGAAACAGCAAACTAGAAAGACACGAAACCACAAACTATAACCTTAGGTCAACATCCAATGTACAACACAATTTCTTTAAAATTACTAATTCAGGAGCAGTAAGCTAACAACAGTTTGTCTGATTCGTTTGAAAATTTCAGGACAAATATATATCTTAACCTAATGAACATTTATGTCTACGTCGAACATGTTGGTTGATAGGTGGGTTCATCTGACATATTTTTAAAGCTAGATAACCTAATAATGATTGTGACCAAGTTTGGTTAAATTTGTCTCAGTAGTTTCAGAGGAGAAGATTTTTGAAAGATTACCAAAATTTAGAAAAAAAATTGTAAAAAAGTTACAATAAAGATCGATAACACCATAAGGGGTCAATTGACCATTTTGAACCTGTGACTTATTTGTAAATCTATCTTTGCTGAACATTATTGCGGTTTACAGTTTATCTCCATCTAAAATAATATTCAAGATAATAACCAAAATTACCACATCAGATGCAGCAACCCAACAACGGGTTGTCCAATTATTCTAAAAATGTCTGGACAGATAGATCTTGACCTGATAGATAATTTAACCCCATGTCCGATTTGTTCTACATGCTTTGGTTTCAGAGATATAGGCCAAAATCTACATTTTACCCCAATCGTAACTACTCGGCCATTCTCGCTATGCAGTCTAATAACGTTATTTCTTCGTGCAACCAGAAGGACCGAGTAGTTCCGATTGCATTTTACCCCTATGTTCTATTTTTAGCCATGGCGACCATCTTGGTTGGTTGGCCGGGTCATCGAACACATTTTTTGAACTAGATACCCCAATGATGATTGTGTTTAAGTTTAGTTAAATTTAGCCTAGTAGTTTCAGAGGGGAAGATTTTTGTAAAAGTTAACGACAACGACGGACGCCAAGTGATGATAAAAGCTCACTTGGCCCTTGGGCCATTTGAGCTAAAAAGAGACAACACCAAAAGACAAAAGGATCCCACTAACATGTTTACCCGCCACATTCTGTATGTATGCGCATGTCCCTGTCAGAAGCCTGTAATTCAGTGGTTGTCGTTTTTCATGCCCCACCTACGATAGTAGAGGGACATTATGTTTTCTGGTCTGTGCGTCCGTCCGTCCGTCCGTCCATTCGTTCGTTCGACGTCCGCCCATTCGCCCGTCTATCCGGCTTCAGATTAAAGTTTTGGGTCTAGGTAGTTTTTGATGAAGTTGTAGTCTAATCAACTTGAAACATAGTACACATGTTCTCTATGATATGGTCTTTCTAAGTTTATTGCCAAATTAAAGTTTTTATTCCAATCTCACGGTCCACTGAACATAGAAAATTATAGTGCGAGTGGGGCATCCGTGTACTGGGGACACATTCTTGTTTGTTAATAAATTAGGCCGTTAGTTTTCTCGTTATAATTGTTTTACATTTGTCATTTAGGCATAAATTCTCCATATTCGTGTTTGGTATTTATATATTTAACAACGTTCGATAAAAAAGAGACGGAATATCCCAAGCATGAAGGAGACATGCAAAACTTATAGGTTGAAGGGGAAATTTAAACATCAAGAAAGTCAAACAAGTTCACAAAACACTACATAGAAAACTTAAGACTGAGTAACATGAACCCTTATCTAATAAATCAAGTTAAGCTTCTGATCCATAAATTGTATTAACGCGGGAATACGAATGCTTACCAACAACATCTGTCTGGTGGTTTCGGATCTGTAGACTATCGGGCATTAGTGGATGCAAACGATAAGCAGCTATAAAGTCTTGTGTTATAGAATATGGAACTCCTCGGATATTCTTGGGTTTTCCTGCGTACAAAAAGAATAGTACAGAAAAAATGATTCGATAAACTGAATTTTTATTTATAAGAAATCATAAAACATAATTTCATTATAATCTAACCATTCAATCATGAATATATATTGTAACAGGTGTGGAAGGATAGATTTATAATGATAAATCTTGTCAATGCAAATTATCCGTCATTTGAAAATAATATTATCACTCGAGATAGATAATATTTGACTGATAAACAATCATCTATTTTTGCCGTCAATTGAGTTTAGATCTATTTTAAAAACTTTTTTACAATAAAAAGAAGCACCCACATGCAAAACGTGGAATTAATGCAGCTGGTCATTTGTTTTATTTTGTGTAAAATATTTAACATTTTAAAAAGTTCCCGAGAAACCAGATCACAACTAATGATGAAACTTCAAAGATACGGCGTAGTCAAATTTTGATTGCCTTTAAAAGAAAAAATATTCTTACCTACAGTTCCTGGAATTCCATTGGCTAATTGTGGAAACTGTATTGCCAATTGCGCAGCTAAAGTTTCATTGTTTTTGGCAAACTCCAACAGAGTCACGCCATACCAATTGCTGACTAAACCAAGTATAACAAGCTTGTTTTGCAAAATAGCTGGTGTCCATTCTAATGTATGAATTTTTGCAATAACAGCTGAAACAATTAGTCTTGCTGTATCGAATAATTTATTGTCCTTCCATTTTGGATTTCTCTCCTTCAACATATCACATATATAGTTATGTTCCCGAGTCCATAGAATATGAAACACACCAAGTCCAACCCACCAATTTATATTTTGCCCTAAAATTAAACAAAATATAAATTTCTCCATTATTAGTATTATGTAAAAAGCGCCTACAGTTGAGGTACTAGCTATGGGTAGTCAATGTACCTTTTTATATTTTGTAAAAACACTTATTCCTATCAGAAATAGTAGAGATAACTATTTCAATTTCGTTAGTTGTTCCGTAATACCATTGCCTCTCCTGATTGTTCGCAATGGAGATCTTTAAAAAAAGAGATTGATTCATTAATTGATTGTTGGTCTTTTAACGCCACTTTTAATCTTTTTCGTGGCGGTCAGTTTTTATGGGTGGAGGAATCCGGAGTGCCCAGAGAAAACCACCGACCTTCAATAGGAAAACTGACAATCCTAGTCAAGTAAGACTGGAGACGAGTGTACCCGCACGAGCGGGATTGGAACTCACAAACTCAGCGTTGACTGGCTATGGATTACAGTGGTAGAACTTCTTAGACCACTTGGCAACCGAATTGAATTGTGTTACAGTTGTCATTTTAGGGTCTTTTGTTGCTGCCAGTGGTCCTTTATAAATTTCTTTATGTAATCTAATATGTAGTAAAGGGTAAACTAAAACACAATTTTTTTTTTGAAAACTGAGCTGCTAAATTAGTCTATCTTTTAAGTAAAATCGGATTGGTTTTTATAGTTCCAGATATTGTACGATATCATAATCAGAAAATTCCTAAATGTTTTTGTCATTTTTAATTTTTAATGACCAATCTCTGGTCCCACCCGAAAATTTTCTGTTTATATTTTTCCTAAATCTGGAGGTAGAAAGATATAATTTTAGTCAAGTCAAACATTGTTTTAAGAACCAGGACATGACAAGACTATGTTTAATGTTTGGACTGACGTTCCCATATTCAATGATTAAATACAGTACTCACCAGTTATGGGTAATCCCGTTGATGGTTCTATTGGCAGACGATTTTCATCCGTCATTATAAGCTTACCGTCTCTCTTTGTTCGTATTCGTTTGATTATTTTTTTATTAACTCCATACAATTGAGATGCATCCCACCAGTGAGTGACAGTATTTTGATATGTGTCGTAGTCCTTTACATCTTTACAGTATGAGAAATCATCTGGCAATCTTTTGCAGATGTCTTTGTTTATTCCCGGGAGAGGGGTACAATCGTCGGACCTAGTGGCTGGTATCTTCATTGTTTCATTAAATTCAGAGTCATCATCTTCCAAAGAAACCTCCATTGTTCTGTAAAAATCATAGCATTTTATGTCGAGTGAGACAGTGATGACAAAGTTGACAAAAATTACTACAAATCATATATACCTACGTTGTCGTTCTAATTTTAATATTTTATCGACAACTGCCAGAAATGGGATATTTTACTTATAACGGCAGCTCAAGAAAAATGGCAGAAAGAGTGGTAAACAGATTTGGAAGAGAACGAAGGTCTCTCAAAAAAAATATATCGTGAGGACGATGTTCTCAGTCTTATTGATTCAGAGTTGGACATTTCTTCCTGTATGAACAACGGCTAAAGGATTTCATCAACGCAGAAGTCAAGTCTAGTACTAGTAAAACGTCCGATGCTATGTTTGGTAGCTCGGACCCCTAATCTCTAGTAAAATGCAATTCTAGTGTTGACAGTAACATATTTATGTATATGTTGAAATTCATACAAGATAATCAGAAAAAAAAAACCAAGACGTTCAACTTGATTCTTTCAACAATAAAGTAAATGAATTGTATGAGAATGAATACGATAACTCAAGAGTATGATGATGCAAATGATGATTTAGACATACATTGTAGACTAGATACCAGAGCTTCTGGCCAAAAGTCTGGGTCAGATGAAAACAATGATGTGCAAGGCAAAACACAAGATTCGAAATAGTCAGCGGGAAAAGTACTATGAGCAAACGGTTAAAACATTGACGAAACCTTGGTAGAATACATAACAACCTTGTTAAGGTATAGAACCACTAATTCAGGCCCGGTCGGAAAGAACATACAAGAAAGTAGTACATATTTTAAACAAAATTGTTCCTACGCATAGCTGTATCTTTGTCAATAGTGGGAATATTTTGGTAGTTTTTGTATCAAATGAAAGCTTGGGCACTTGGAATCACTGCAGAGCCCTTGTTAAAAGTTTTACTTGAATAATGAAGAAGTATATGAAATTTTAATAGGAGGGCACATTTGGCCTGTTGTTCAGATCAAAAGTTCCTGTTTTTGTTATATCAAACTTTGGGGAACCAGTACGCTCTAATATGCAATTAAAGGTATGTTGATTCTTTCAGCACAAGTCAGGATAAGGTACAGTTTTGACATGAATTTATTTGAACTTTTAAAAGATAAAGTAGCCACCAATGCTTGAATTTGCAGAATTTAACATAGAAAGCAATGGGCTATGAATCAGTGGTTTTATACTTTAAGAAATGACACGAATGAGAGCCAATTCAATATGATGATATTATCAGTAGTAAAAGGATGATGTATCAAACGTAGCCAAAGATATATAAAATAGAAGACAGCTCTAAGATAGCAAATCGTATTCTCTAGGTAAAAACTGAATACATTTGGTAGAGGCGGTGGAAGCTGATATGGCCGTGAAAGAGGTATAGGATGTGAGCTACTGGACATCAACTGTCATATTCCTGACTTGGTACATGCATTTTCAAATGTAGAAAATGGTGGATTGAACCTGGTTTTATAGCGCTAAACCTTTCTATTTTATCACAGTCGCAACAAATTCCGTTATTTTTACACCGATGCGTGAACAAAACAGACATAATCGGTAAAATAGCCAAAATATGGTTACAGCATTCATCACTGTGTTACAATCTCAAGACAAACAAACATATACAAAAAACACAAAAAGCATCTATCAAATTAAAAAACACCTTCCTTGTTTCGCGTGTTGGGCGTCAGAAAATGCAAACGTCACAAAAAATGTCGTTCAATGTCTATTCAAAACAATTATAATTTCACACGAAGAATGGTGGTATGCAGGGTTATAAAATCAAAAGTTATGTTAGAATTAATCTCAGAAACAGACCAAGATTAAAAATTATCCAGCAGTTCTTTAGAATTTTAAAGAATCCATATATGGTTAATACTACTACGCGTGTGAAATAATTTTGCCGTTTGTCTTTCAAAGTATTATCAAATTTATAATAGAACAATTGCATAATGACATATAATTGAACAATAACATGATGACATATAATTGAACAATAACATAATGACGGGATCTTCAAAAGTACAGAGTCACGTTATAAGAAACAAGGAAACACAAAAAGTCGCATATACAAAACACACCAGCAAAAATGAAAGATAGTACAAACACATTGACGGGATGTATAAATACCGAGCCACGTCTAATGGATATCACATAAAACAGACCAAACAGTAAAAGTAATATTAATAATTGAACAAAGACAAATAAAAGAACAATATAACACGTAGTTAAGATTATAAACAACGTCAGTACGCAGAATCTATACATCAAGACCATCATGTATCATTTGTGAAATTGATACGGAATATTTATCAACAAGGTTTTGGTACCTTCCGATGATTTTTTTTTAGAAAAAAGGACGAGACGTTCTTTGACATACCCCTGGTTCATCAACTTTCTGCTCAGACAAGATTGAGGAGCACACATGCACTTTCTGTTCAAAAGCATATACTATCAGATTATTACATGGCATTATTCATATCAGATGTGGATATAATATGTAATGATTGATATCATAGTAACTGTTGTTCCTAATTTTATATAACCTAATGCATGTATAAGATAACTCCAGGTTTGTCCTTGTACGAATCCATGACAAATCGCCCCACACCTAATCCCCCCCCCCCCCAATTTTCTGCTTTTACACTAGTCATTTGGGGGCCCTATATAGATTTTTGTTCCGTGTGAACCAATTGAAAGCTCCGTGTTAAAGACCGTTCTTTGGCCGATAATGGCCGTTTTTGTCGATAAAGCGGTGTCGTTGTTGCCGTTGGAAGCCACAAATATTCACTCTGTGGTTAAAGTTTTTGAAATTTTAAAAACTTTCTTAAACTATTCTGGATTTCTACCAAACTTGGACAGAAGCTTGTTTATAATTATAAAATGGTATCCAAAAATAAATTAAAAAAAAATATCCTGTTTGTCTGATTTTTACTTATAAATGGACTTAATTTTTTTGCCACTTAACATTTCTTTGACGTAAATGTCAACTAGTTTTTAAGTTGGGCGAGTTGGCAGACGTGAAAATTGTATATTCATCTAGAATCTACATTTTTCCATTAAGTGGGGCGAGTTGGCAGGAGGAAAATTAACGGGATTCAACACAAGTAGGGCGATTTTTAAAAAGTTGGGCGAGTTGGTAAACAAGTTCGGGGCGATTTTTTTTTAAAGTGGGGCGAGTTGTTGAAAAAGTGGGCGGTTTGGTTTTGGGCGATTTGCCAGTGGAGCGATTTGTCCTGCTTTCTCCTTGTACTGTACATCTTTTGTTTTAATTTATAGTGAAACTGTACATCAGCAAACAAACAAAATATTCAAAACGTACATACCTGCTTCTGTCATTTGTACCACTATCAAACCAGTCATGTATCATAAACTGTATCCAACCAGCTACCAGAATGTTTATACTTGTAGCTGGTATAAATTCAGTTCTCTGCAGCAATTTTCTGCTGATATCACGTGGGTTCGGTTTATACAGATTGCAGTAATCCTGATATGTGACTTTGAGCGGAACATTTCTTCCTAAAAATCATTAAAATATCATTTTACTCAAATTCTTTAGAAATGAAAATCATAACCTTGATTGTTTTCCATGCTTCAATGTTATTTGTAATCTTTTAAAACTGTATTATTTGAATTGTTTGTTTTGATCTCATTTTTTACAATGAACAACGACTTAAGAAGGTGTGCTTGTTCGTGAAATGACAAACTGTAGTTTGCAATTGAACGAGGAATAAAATAAAGCGATGTGATATGATTGCAAATAAACTCATCATAGATACCAGGATTAAATTTTGTATTTACGCCAGACGCGCGTTTCGTCTACATTTAAGACTGAATCAATGACGCTCGAATCCAAAAAGTTAAAAAGGCCAAATAAAATACAAAGTTGAAGAGCATAGAGGAACAAAATTCAACCACAAGAGTTAAATAGACAAGAACGTAAATAACTACATGGATCTGTATGACAATAATTATATTAGTTTTGTGTCTTTGACAATATTATTATTGAAAGGTATCCATTTCCTTCAAACTTCAAAAATAAAATTAAAATAAAAATTCGAATAAAATACATTCTGTCAGAAGCATGCATACTTGTTTTTCGTTCATTTTTTTTTACACATCAATAGGCCGTCTGTTTTCTCGTTTGAATTGTTTTACATTTGAAATAGCGGGGTCTTTTATAGCTGACTCTTCGATAGGGGCTTTACTCATTATACGGTTACCTATAGTATAGTTATTTTGGTCTCTTGTGAAGAGTTGTCTCATTGTCAATCATACCACATTTTCTTTTTGTTTTATACAATTATTGTAAACAATTCAATCTACAAAAAAGAACTTAATTGAGTTGCGTGGTGGCATGATGGACAGTAAATAAGGTAAACATTACCAAGTTAAATAGTAGATACATAAATTCTGTATAGAAATAATGAAAAATTATCAACTCACCTAAACGGTAATTAATGCCTCCTGCTGCTGGATTGTCTAAGTCATTACAATATCCGTCTACTCGTCTTGCCTTGTTCAAAGATTTTGAACATTTTGTATTTCCCTTTTCCACTTTACCTATAACATAAGTTTAATTCTATATGAGAGGGATAGGATGGCAATTTTCAAGAATGAATTTCATATGTATATATACACCTGCATTAATTTACATAATATGGCATCAAATCGATATGTACATTTTATATTCTTTCATTTAATTTGGCAGATATATAATTTAGGTAATTTGTTGGGGTTCGTGTTGCTCAGTCTTTCGTTTTCTTCTTTATTTCTTCTGCGTTGTTTGACTGTCGATCGTTTTTATTTTGTCAGGGCATTGTTGGTTTGTTTTCGACTTCAGGCCTAGGGGAGTTATCATTAACAAAATACACAATGATGCTATTGGGGATGTTCATCTTGAATGCAATGAGCTTATATTACAAATCCGTAAGATCAAAATACAACCTGTCCAAATATTAAAAAATAAATTAAACATATCAGCTATAGCTGATACACATTTTTTAATGATTGTTTCTGAATTTATATCTATTGGCTTTTTTTTTCTTAAACAAGAACAGAAATCTAGAATAAGGTGAACCAAGATATTCCAGTTTGAAGTTTGCAGTTCTGATCAACTTACCAATTTTTGGGTCAAAACATTTTCGTTTTTTTGCTGGACTCTCTGTATAACCATCTATCAAATTTTCCCTCTGTAGTTGACCCTGTGCCCCAGCTAGAGCAACAACATCATACGGATAAGGATATTGCCACCAGTTTGAAGGAACTGCAATACGATATGAGTTTCTAGATAGGAACATTTGACAAACGTTATTAGAACATGGACTTATAAATGAAGATATTACAACAATAAACATAAAACAAAATGGTCTTAAAATTCGCAAACCGTTCAACCATACACATTCAAGTAAAGTTAAAACACTAAATATATATAACTATATATAACTTCTATGTCATTTGTTCTCTGATAGAGAGTTTTCTTATTGTCCATCAAACCACATCATCTTGTTTTTGTATAAAACAAACCAAACTTAAAGGTAAATTAGATAAAAAGAGCATAACAACTGACCTAATCAAACGTAACGTTATCAACAACTGACCTAATCAAACGTTACGTTATCAACAACTGACCTAATCAAACGTAACGTTATCAACAACTGACCTAATCAAACGTTACGTTATCAACAACTGACCTAATCAAACGTTACGTTATCAACAACTGACCTAATCAAACGTTACGTTATCAACAACTGACCTAATCAAACGTAACGTTATCAACAACTGACCTAATCAAACGTTACGTTATCAACAACTGACCTAATCAAACGTAACGTTATCAACAACTGACCTAATCAAACGTTACGTTATCAACAACTGACCTAATCAAACGTAACGTTATCAACAACTGACCTAATCAAACGTTACGTTATCAACAACTGACCTAATCAAACTTTACGTTATCAACAACTGACCTAATCAAACGTAACGTTATCAACAACTGACCTAATCAAACGTTACGTTATCAACAACTGACCTAATCAAACGTAACGTTATCAACAACTGACCTAATCAAACGTTACGTTATCAACAACTGACCTAATCAAACGTTACGTTATCAACAACTGACCTAATCAAACGTTACGTTATCAACAACTGACCTAATCAAACGTTACGTTATCAACAACTGACCTAATCAAACGTTACGTTATCAACAACTGACCTAATCAAACGTTACGTTATCAACAACTGACCTAATCAAACGTAACGTTATCAACAACTGACCTAATCAAACGTTACGTTATCAACAACTGACCTAATCAAACGTAACGTTATCAACAACTGACCTAATCAAACGTTACATTATCAACAACTGACCTAATCAAACGTAACGTTATCAACAACTGACCTAATCAAACGTTACGTTATCAACAACTGACCTAATCAAACTTTACGTTATCAACAACTGACCTAATCAAACGTTACGTTATCAACAACTGACCTAATCAAACGTTACGTTATCAACAACTGACCTAATCAAACGTTACGTTATCAACAACTGACCTAATCAAACGTAACGTTATCAACAACTGACCTAATCAAACTTTACGTTATCAACAACTGACCTAATCAAACGTTACGTTATCAACAACTGACCTAATCAAACGTTACGTTATCAACAACTGACCTAATCAAACTTTACGTTATCAACAACTGACCTAATCAAACGTTACGTTATCAACCAACTGAACGAGTGGACAACACATATTATAGTCCTGAATTAGACAGTTCCGAAGAAAATTGTGCGTTAAACATGTAGTGGATTTACAGCTAGCTAAACCTCAACTCGTATGTCAATTTTTTTTGTTATACTTCCGTGCATTAGTGATATTGACAAAATCGGCGCGGGACATTTGCGCTTTTACCTAGGACGTTTGCGCTTTTTTAAATGGACATTTGCGCTTTTTTAAATGGACATTTGCGCTTCAATTCATAGGACTTAGATATAGGAAGATGTGATAAGAGTGCCAATGGGACAACTCTTTATCCAAGTTAAAATTTATAAAAGTAAACCATTATAGGCAATGTACGGTCTTCAACACGGAGCCTAGGCTCACATCGAACAGCAAGCTATAAAGGGCACTCTTGATAAAAGAACATTTGCGCTTTTTATATAGGACATTTGCGCTTCTACAATATTTACATCTCATGACTTACCTCCTATTTTATTCAAGTTTTTTTTTATAATAGTTAAAAGTCATTACGTAGGACATTCGTGTGTTTAAAAGTCATTACATAGGACATTCGTGTGTTTAAAAGTTATAACGTAGGACATTCGTGTGTTTAAAAGTCATTACGTAGGACATTCGTGTGTTTAAAAGTTATTACGTAGGGCATTCGTGTGTTTAAAAGTTACTACGTAGGACATTCGTGTGTTTAAAAGTTATTACGTAGGACATTCGTGTGTTTAAAAGTCATTACGTAGGACATTCGTGTGTTTAAAAGTCATTACGTAGGACATTCGTTTGTTTAAAAGTCATTACGTAGGACATTTGTTTGTTTAAAAGTCATTACGTGGGGCATTCGTTTGTTTAAAAGTTATTACGTAGGACATTCGTGTGTTTAAAAGTCATTACGTAGGACATTCGTTTGTTTAAAAGTTATTACGTAGGGCATTCGTGAGTTTAAAAGTTATTACGTAGGACATTCGTGTTTAAAAGTCATTACATAGAACATTCGTGTGTTTAAAAGTTATTACGTAGGACATTCGTGTGTTTAAAAGTCATTACGTAGGACGTTCGTATGTTTAAAAGTGATTTCATAGCACATTAGTATAGTTATGTATACTAGCTAAAAGTAAACATTCTAAAGATAAAAAGACACGTATAGTCATCACGGATCAATTTTAGCTTAAGATCTGAAGCTCAGGAAATAAACAAATTAAGCTCCTTCAAATAAATCTTCTAGTTTCTTTTTCTCAATTCTTGACCGAGGTTCCTGTTCAATAATATAATGAATTTTAAAGAAATTAACCGACTGTTGTTCAATGACAAAAAAAAAAGAAGCGCAAAGGTCCTGTGCCCGACAAAATTTGGTGAGCAACCCAAACAAAAAAAGTTTAATGTGACAAAAAAATCTGACTGAGTAGCCAAAAACTTGTAAATATACACCACACACTTACAACACAACTGACTTAATAATTCAAACAAACATCCATTCAAATAATCTCAACAAAGACGCAAACAAACAAGTTTTGGTTGATACATTTGACAACTATCGATAACAAAGATTTTACGCTTACTCGACATTACAGTTAGGATTTGAATATAATAAAAGAGTAAATTCACGCCTGTGCATGAGAAGATATTAGAAAGAATGTTTTTTTTATAAAGTATACAACATCAAATCAAATCACAAGAATTAGTCCTCTGTTAGTTATTCGTATTATTTGATTTAGGCATTTAGAACCTTGGTCGACCCCACAGTTTAAATGTCTATAACACGTACGATGTGACTAGTGAGCGTTACAAACGAATGTTCATGAACCTAACCTTACTCAGTCAATACATAACATGTGCGCGTAAATAAATGGTCCCGTCCACACTGTTATGAAAGTGATTTTTATCTCATTGACAATCATATCACAACTCCTTATTTTATATTCTATAACCATGCCTCTGAAAATGTCTTACCTGATGGACCTTGTGCTGTACAATGATTTACAGCTAAGCATGCGAGAAAAAAACAATACACATGCTTATAATCAGAAGTCTCCATTTCTTCGGATCCCCTTGATGATATGATTTATACTTGTGTATACTTTAAATGTAAAAGACGTGTTAGACAATTCGACACCACTACGCCAACAGTAAATTAATTTGTTTCTTAACAAATAAAAAATCTCCAGGATCTGTTTTAAATTAATCTTATTAAGTTGCAATATAATAATTTATCATATACTTAGCATTGATATGATAGCTTTTGCATATGTGTAATGAGCGGAAGTACACAAACCATAATTTCCTACCTGGGCTGATAACCCATATCAGGGGCATCTCGTGCACAAAATCTATAATAGGTGTAACACCACTAATTCAGGCCCGGCCAGAAAGCACATACCAGAAAGTAGTACATATTTAACACAAAATAGTTCCTACGCATGGACATAACTCTCAATATATTTAGAATATTTTATTAATTTTGAAATCAAATGAAAGCTGCATGACTGGTGATCATTGCAGAACAATTTTTGACTGATAAATTTGAATAATAAAAAAATGGCATGAAATTTTAAAAGGAGGGTACATTTTGCCTTTTTGTCAGATCGGAAGTACCTGTTTTGGTACATCCGAAGTTCCGGAAACCAGTTCTTTCTTATATGCAATGTAAGGTATGTTGATTTTTTCAGTACAGGACACCAGAAGGTGTTGCTTTGACATGCAATGATTGTCACTTTATTTGAACTTAAGATAAAAGAGCTGTGACCACTCGAAATTGAGGAATTTAACATAGAAAGCAATGGGGCCATTAATTAGTGGTGTACTTCCAATAGTGCCTCTCGTGCAAGTTACTTCCGGTGTTTCCGGTATCGGTTGTTTGCTTTTCGATTGTAACGTTAGATATTTTTTATGACGACGTCGAAATTTACGGGAACTTTTGTGGGTATAGTTTAATTAAGAAATAATTCATGGAAGCCATAGATTTGTTGTAAATTTACACATGGCCTGGGCCGTGATATTCGAATTTTATCCTGAGCGTTAGCGAGGGATAAAATTAACGAATATCACGGCCCAGGCCATGTGTAAATTTACAACAAATCTATGGCTTCCATGAATTATTTCGATTCTAATAGGACAAATACGATCATTAAAAAACTGAAGCGATGATGGGTATACCGTGTGTGTGGCTGTTCTATTTTACCCACTGTTCGATAAATGTAAAACAAATTTAATAAACCTGCATGAATGATGTCTTAACTAACCGCTAGAAAAAAAATGTGATTCCTTTTGTTACTTCTCAGTAAACCCTACATTTGCAATTTTAAATTTACATTTTTTATCGTAAGCTACAGTCAAATTCACTGTTGACATGTTGTAACCAAGGAGCCGCCATGTTGACTTGCTGAAATCAGTAAATGTGCGAATAATGCAATAGAACAGAAAACAAGCAACACCTACCTCAATAATTTATTTTAATGCAGTTGTATCCGAGTTTAGAAGGTAAAAGCAATAGAAAAACCTTCAGCTAGACGTTTTCATACGTATGACGTCATGTTTTGAAATGACGTTAATGCGCCAAAATCATTACTGGAATTTCGCGGAATTTTAATTTATTTTGTTTTTGTTCATTTTTCCGTTCTGTAATGTGTAAATTCTTTTTGCTATGCGTCAGAATCAGAATAAATGTTCTGTAGGGTTTTATTCAATTGTAATTGTTAACACAGCGAAATCCACAACCGTTTACACATAGGTTACGATACATGCATGTGGATTTACGTGGGAGGCATATTTAAACAGCCATGTGTGTACATCTTGGAGTCTGCGCTAAGTATAGATATATCGAGAATTTATCACGGTGTTGTTTACAAAGCGAAAGAAGCACGTCATATTAGAATACTTGCTAACAAATGTCATTGAATCATTTTATAGTACAACAAACATGGAGTAATAATGATCATACAACTTTCAATGTTTCAAAATGCCTCTATAGGAAATGTAACAATAAATATATATGGAGGCAGTGATGCTGTTGTTGGACAATTAAGGTGTATTTGATTCATAATTTAACTTCTTTATAAAGTTTTTGACTGTTTTAGTTATTGCATTTGTTTATTTCCCTTACATTAAACTATTGTCGGAAGTATATGATAAAGCGATTAATACATGGCCTTTTCCATATCAGCCTGGGTATCATCCCTCGACCCATATCAGCAACTCGACTCCGTCTCGGGCTGATATGGGGGTCTCGGGATGATACCCAGGCTGATATGGAAAAGGCCATGTATTAATCTCTATGTAAAATATATTTAGGTTTGCATTGACAAAGTAGAAATTATGGAACGCCGGAACTGTCTTATAGGGAAAATATTTAATGTGTTTTGTCGCTTTGCCTTTACGTCCCGTCATTTCTTCTTTATATTATGTGCAGGTGCCTTTATTTCCTGCACTGCATCTCTGTGTTATGTCAAATTATTTAATTGTTTGGTCAAACAATTGTATGATATGTCATATCTAAACTTTGTTGTGTGCAATAGGAATTACATTATGCTGTAACTACTATATATTATGTGGTTACCGCCAAGCTTTATGATCAACCACCATTACATTCTTTCATATTTTGTCTATGTTGTCTCTATTCTTCCTTTAAGCAAGTCAGTTAATAATTGCGTCCTGTCACAAATGTGATTGTTATGCCGAATGCTCTAAACGTTTTGTTTTGATAAATTTTTTTCTATGAAAACCTCATTATGTTATAGTCTAACGGCTTAATGTTGTGTTTATAAATATGTATCTCCAGTAAAAAAACATAATACATCATGGTATTATAGTTCATATTCGTTTTGCCGAACAATTGATACTCTCTGTTAGCATTCATTATGTCATGTGCAAATACCTTTTACATTATGTTCAAACACCTAATTCATTATGCGCAAGCACTTATAACGTTATGCGCTTACAACTTATAAGTTTTGTGCAAACATCGTTTACGTTATGTGCAAACACTTATTACGTTATGTGCAAATGCCTATTACATTCTGTGCAAAAACCTCTTACGTTATGCGCAAACACCTATTACGTTATGTATAACACCTAATTCATTATGTACAAACAGCCTTTACATTACTTTTCAACATTGGCTAGAGGTATAGGGGGAGGGTTGAGATCTCATAAACATGTTTAACCCCGCCGCATTTTTTCGCCTGTCCCGAGTCAGGAGCCTCTGGCATTTTGTTAGTCGTGTATTATTTTTAATTTTAGTTTCTTGTGAATAATTTGGAGTTAAGTACATCATGGCGTACATTATCACTGAACTAGTATATTTATTTATTTAGGGGACAGCTGAAGAACGCCTCCGGGTGCGCGAATTTATCGCTGTATTGAAGACCTATTGGTGACCTTCTGCTGTTTTCTGTTCTATGGTCGGGTTGTTGTCTCTTTGACATATTCCCCATTTCTATTCTCAATTTTATATGAAGTTGTTTAACAGTTTAAGGGATGATCAATTTACGACACGTTTAACCTTATCGATTTAGTGTACCTTACACCATTTTTTCTTACATAAATAATGTAGGAATAATTGGATGTGTCGATTATCTCTATTTCCCTAAGAAATAATATGAAATGATCGAACTCCAAGGTCAAATAGGGCAGTCTATAGAAAATGCTAAAATGGTAAAATGATACAATCGACTATACCAACCAATGAAACGACTGGAAAACAACTTTCATATTTTTTACTTGGTACAGGCCAATCCGAAGAATATGATTGGTTAAAACTGGTTTTATAGATAGCTCAACCTCCCACTGGTATGATATTTTTATTTAGTTCAGTTGTATTGAAAACATCGTGTGAGCAACCCAACTAACATAATTATATGGTTAACGTGAAAATGATTGGGGTCCCTGATGGATATTTTTCTAAAGGAAATCGACCAAATCATCGTTCAGTAGTTTTAATGTATAACGATAAATGCATTGTGTTAGTGGAAACAAAGATGAAGAAATAGATGTGAGTTATGCCACATGATGGCAAAAGCTCACACATGATTATGGGTCAGATGCACAAGGCGGTAATTCATTTATTCAGTCTAATATCTAGCCATTTACAAACTTATTGTGATGGTATGGTAGTTTACGTTTTCGTCATTTTCTTATGTTAGGATTTTTTCCTATTTGTTGGTCATTTTGATATTTTCTTTTAATTTTATTATGAAATTTAGCACTTTGGTATATCAACAATATTCCGCTTGTGAATAGCTCGAGTCAATTATAAATAAGAGTGCATTAACTTCTGATATTATTTTATAGCTTTTGGCAATATACATTGTACTAGTAAACGGAAATATATTGGCATGCAGCATATACAATATTTTTACTGCGAGACAGATATATCAGAAAGTCCAAAAATAATTGTATTTAATTGAATTTAGTAGAGTGTTGAAACAAATAAACATCAAATGAATTATATGTGAAATGTTGAGAATCATGTACAAGTGTACTTATTGGTCAATCATCAATACATAATATAACTCATATATCGTAATATATAAAGTGCTGATGATCAGTTTGTACTGGTATGTATTTTAAGACTTGTACTGGTATGTATTTTAAGACTTGTACTGGTATGTATTTTAAGACTTGTACTGGTATGTATTTTAAGACTTCAAGGGAATGTCGAACAATAATATCAATAAAAGAGGGACGAAAAATACCAAAAGGGACAGTCAAACTCACAAATCGAAGATAAACTGACATCGTCATGGCTAAAAATGAAAAGACAAACATACAAACAATACAGACAAACAAACAGGCATTTTTGCGCCTGTCCCAAGTCAGGAGCCTCTGGCCTTTGTTAGTCTTGTATTCTTTTTAATTTTAGTTTCTTGTGTACAATTCGGAAATTAGTATGGCGTTCATTATCACTGAACTAGTATATATTTGTTTAGGAGCCAGCTTAAGGACGCCTCCGGGTGCGGGAATGTCTCGCTACATTGAAGATCTGTTAGTGACCTTCTGCTGTTGTTTTTTCTATGGTCGGGTTGTTGTCTCTTTGACACATTCCCCATTTCCATTCTCAATTTTAAACAATAGTACACGTGACACAACATAAAAAACTAAAGAATAAACAACACGAATACCACCAAAAACTAGGGGTTATCTCAGGTGCTCCGGAAGGGTAAGCAGATCCTGCTCCACATGTGGCACCCGTCGTGTCGCTTATGTGATAACAAATCCGGTAAATAGTCTAATTCGGTAGGTCACATTCATGAAAGGGGAGGGGATTGTAGTTACGACGCAAGGAACATATCCGATATCATTTGTGAAACGGTTATTCCATAACGGTCAATCAACTCGTGATGGCGTCCGTAAAATTTACGAAGGGATGATTTCAACTTCACCATTTAGAACTCTTGGTTTAATAGCTTCCTTGTGAGCATCAACCCTCTATCAAGAAAATCATGATAGGAAATGCAAGCACGGGAATATCGTATCAATTGGGAGAAATATACCCCGTATGCAGGTGCTGCTGGAATGTTGCTACTTAGAAATGGAAAGTTCACAATTGTAAAACTGAAATCATCTCTTTTGTCGTAAAGTTTGGTTTTCAACCGACCCTCATTGTCAATTTCTAGATGTAAGTCAAGATATGAGGCCGACTTAACTGTTTATGTAGTATCCTTTATCTCTAGTTCGATGGGATAGATGCGTTCCAAATAGTCACCAAATTTTGAATTATTTAGTGAGAGAACATCATCTATAAAGCGGAAAGTAGAGTTAAAGGATATCGCTAACTTCTTATCTTTCCTCCTAAGAATTTCCTGCATGAAGTCATCCTCATTATATTAAAGAAACAAGTCGGCAAGTAGAGGGGCACAATTTGTTCCTAATGGAATGCCGACAGTCTGTTGAAAAACACGTCCTCCGAACGTAACAAATAATGTTCGGACTCCTTGGTGTTTTTCCATACAATACAATGTAAAATATTTTGCCACATAACACCCATTTATTTTTTCATATAAGACTTATTAGCTCATGAATGGTCATTTACCAAAATTTTAGAAGATTCTTGATTTTCTTTCTTTTGTTTTGAGACTCAATAATACCAATGCAAATATAAGGTAAAAGTCCGAGTCAGACTTTTCCCGCCACATTTTAAATCTCAAATATCTAGAAAAGGAGGTCCATGACCTATCAATATTTTTAGCTTATTTTAATCCTTAATTGATGCTCTACCAGCTTATAGTATCAATTTTAACTTCTTAATTTATTATTTTTCACCTAACCTCACCTAAGTTCATCCTTAATACTGTAAGAGAGTTAGATTGTATGTACCATGCTCGTAAGAGTTCAATCCTGCGACAGTGATGTTAACAAACTATTAACAATAAAACAAGAAATTAACGACCTTATTTATATACAAAACAATAAACAAAAAACAACTATTATATAAAGCATACTGTTTTCAAAAAAAATAATAAGCTACAACCATATACTAAAGGAATATACATCGATCTAATAAGTTCAAAACAGCGATTAGTGTTAAATGCGCCTATTCGTTGTTTTAGATCCTAATATTGTCTTGGGATTTACTGGTGATTACTTTATGGTACAGAATTGTTAAAAAATGCAACTTTTGCACCACTGAACTTCAAAATTCCAAGTACCATAAGCGGAAATACTAATTGTTTTTAAAAAGGCAGTGCTTTAAGGCCTGACTTTCAAGTCATGAGGTTCATCTTTTCATACGCAACGTCCAACAAATCTATGTAGGGGGTCATTTGGCCAGAAATAGATCCGGAAATGTTCAATTTTCTCCTCTCCTTTTTGTGGTATGATATGGTTTCTGTTTCTTTCATTTACATTGGGAAATAAAGAAACGATCAGTTTGTATTGTTCGTTTATAAAAAACCTTGTTATTAATGTGTATTTTGCATTGTAAGCAGTCAACCTGATTACAAACTATCATTATTTGTATTCCGTGTGGAAAGAGGTCCGGTCAACTTCGAGTGTTATCTGACATCTAAAGATTTTTTAACCAGTTCAAACGTTGATATAACAATGAAAGGTCGACTAAACATGATTCATATTGCATTTTCTATAATTCAAAGCGAAATTCGGTTTATGAACGAAAAACCGTAAGCGTTTTCAATTTCGTTAGTTGTCTACGTATTATCCTGGTTCTCGCTACTACGTTCCGGGCATTAGCTATTTGATATATGTGTTACATTACGATCGGGTACCAGTCAATGTACGCGTGTATGTGTATATGACTCAGTTGACAAGAGCAGTTCTTCTACGTTGATGTTGGGAGAATTTTGATTAAACTCTAAATGCTCATAGAATAAGAAATATAATCTAAACGGAGTTTACTTCCGTCGAATAATTTATTGCAGTATAAATATAAATCCCTTTTGACAAGAGAAATCTGACTTTTGTCAGAAATATTTTGTTCACGTGTGCAAAGGTAATCACGTGTGGCGGCCATATTGGTTTGTTTACATATTTGTGAAGAAGCCTCTAGAACTATGACCTAAACATAAATAGTCCTCCGAAAACGTAAACTTTATGCAATACTATTTTATCAATCATGATTATTTTCATAAATTTAAATTTGATTATTTAAAGAAATAAAATTATAACAATTACAAGTTTAGATTAGAGATTCTATACAGACATGCTTTGATCTATTTATAGCCAAATTAGTTTACCTGTGTGAAAATGTAAAAATGGATATTAATTTGTTTTATACTAAACAAGTAAAGACAAACTATGGATGGAAGATAATAATTCACATAAATATTTCAGGACATTTGATCTATTTTAATAAACATAGGATTTAAAAACTGCAAGTGCAAACAAATTAAATCATTACATAATCAGCTGATAATTTTTTACGCAAACATCGTGGTGATGTAACTGATAAAAATCACTCCATCAATCCTCCAGCCCTTTCACATATTAAGCAATAGATCTACTTATTATTGTAGAATATTCAATGAATATACATTCATCGTCTAATTGAATATATCGGGTAATCGGATTTAGCTGACATTTTGGGTATCCGATTGGCCGGAGTCTACTGTCATGACTGTACTACCATAAACCTGAGACTACTATAATGTGTTATAGTAGTCTCAGCATAAAGATAATAAATAGTATTTATTGTGGACTTGTTCTCGTCCTGAATATGCATGAAATATTTGCCCTGGACGTTAAGCAACCAACAATCAAACAATCCAATGAGGGTTTCCCCTCATTTTGGAGTGTTGTTCCCAACCTGTTAAAGGTCCATCTTTGTGCATAATTCAAATTGGAAATTTGAACAAACATCTAATATTCTTACACAAATAAATAAACCCTGGTCTGCTAGCTACATTTTTTCTTCTTACCGATTTAATAACTAGAATCATGCAAACAGACTTAGGAAAAAGGCATGTAAGTTCAGTATACAAATATGACACTTTTTTAGACAATCCAGATCGTGCAAAATACTTAGCTAAAAATTGTAATGTTTAAAATTGTTGTTGCGCACAAAAAAAAAAAAAAAAACAACGGGAACTTTCAAAAGTTGGCGGGTATCTATGTAACAAGTCTTACTATCTTTATGTCCCATTTATGGGCATTATGTTTTCTGGTCTGTCCGTCCGTCCTGCTTCAGGTTAAAGTTTATAGTCGAGGTAGTTTTTTATGAAGTTGAAATCCAATCAACTTGAAACTTAGTACACATGTGTTCCTTATGATATGATCTTTCTAATTTTACTGCCAAATTAAAGATTTTACCTAATTTTCACAGTCCACTGAACATAAAAAATGATTGTACGGATGGGAAATCCATGACACATTCTTGTTTGAAGAAAAAAAAATACATCATTACGATAATGAAACAAAGCAGCCTGTGTTAGTGGGCTTCTTTTATGGTAATTCAAGTTACCCTTTATTCACTTTCTTCCACATCGGAGATATCAGCTCTTGGATTTGTACCTTTTAAGAGTCGTATACTAAATTTTATTTTTATATAAATAAATTTATATTAGATTGGCGTTGCATCATTTTCTTCTATTGTCATGATTGTCTTAATTGAAAATATGGGAAGTGGTTAAAATGCTAATGAGACAGCTAGTATTTATGACCACCAGATGTCATTGTTTTCTTAATTAAAACTTCTCTTTCATTCATACCAGTAAATTACTTTATCATGTTTATACTGAAAAATAATTTTGCTTGGATTTAGAAAAAATATGGTCATCGAAAGAGTTGACATGTTACTATGTACATTTACCATTATGTTACTTGATGTACTTGCAATACACACAGTACGGTGACTAGTCAATCTTTGTGAACTACTTTTCATAGGATGGGAGTCATTGAATATGCGTATATAATCAATAATTAAAAATAGTCTACTTATGTTAATGAGGAAAAGTTCTTTTATGTCTTTAAAATGCATTTCATGGCGAGGTACAGAAAATATACTGAAACAGTAGACTATGGGTGACTATAGGTGAACTAGGTACAAGAGAACTCTTAATCTTAAATACTACAAACCACCTCTGTACTGTGGAAGATAATGATATGACTGGACTAGAAATACACACAACCTGTAATTAACTGCCTTTACAGCGCTCTCGCGCTTTGATTTATATAAGAAACTGATTTTAATTACAACAATAACACCCTTCTCCACATTTATTAACACATAGCACCAACAGTGTATATTGGCGAAATGAAGTCATGTACAGAACGAATACTGATAAATCTTCAACTATTTACTGTCAGACGCCATAAGTATATTTATGTAGATAAGAGACTGAAAGTTATTGTTAGCGCAAAAACTTTGTCTCCACTGCTTATTTCTCTTTTTCATACTTCTACAATTTGTGATGGGTAAATGTTTCTGATTTTTTTTTAATTTTGTGTGCCTCTCGTGGCTGTGACATATGTTCTTTTTTTGTCTTAATCTCTGTCCTGCTTTTCTTTATTTTTTCTTTTTAGATTATCCCGACTTCTTTTCACATAAATTATCATCATGAGTTGCTCATCCTTCTTTTTTTTTTGTTCAAAACTTCTGTCCCGCCTTTATTCAAATTTCATCCTGCCCCCACCCCCCACCCCCCCCCCCTCACACACACACCACCAAAAAAAAAATCAAATGGTAGCTCCATTAACCGTTACAAGTCCAAAGGAAAAGATAATCTTATATTTTTCTCTGTTTAACTTTGGTCTTTTGCTTATTGTTCTCGAACCTTTTATGCTTTGATCTATTTATAGCCAAATTAGTTTACCTGTGTGAAAATGTAAAAATGGATATTAATTTGTTTTATACTAAACAAGTAAAGACAAACTATGGATGGAAGATAATAATTCACATAAATATTTCAGGACATTTGATCTATTTTAATAAACATAGGATTTAAAAACTGCAAGTGCAAACAAATTAAATCATTACATAATCAGCTGATAATTTTTTACGCAAACATCGTGGTGATGTAACTGATAAAAATCACTCCATCAATCCTCCAGCCCTTTCACATATTAAGCAATAGATCTACTTATTATTGTAGAATATTCAATGAATATACATTCATCGTCTAATTGAATATATCGGGTAATCGGATTTAGCTGACATTTTGGGTATCCGATTGGCCGGAGTCTACTGTCATGACTGTACTACCATAAACCTGAGACTACTATAATGTGTTATAGTAGTCTCAGCATAAAGATAATAAATAGTATTTATTGTGGACTTGTTCTCGTCCTGAATATGCATGAAATATTTGCCCTGGACGTTAAGCAACCAACAATCAAACAATCCAATGAGGGTTTCCCCTCATTTTGGAGTGTTGTTCCCAACCTGTTAAAGGTCCATCTTTGTGCATAATTCAAATTGGAAATTTGAACAAACATCTAATATTCTTACACAAATAAATAAACCCTGGTCTGCTAGCTACATTTTTTCTTCTTACCGATTTAATAACTAGAATCATGCAAACAGACTTAGGAAAAAGGCATGTAAGTTCAGTATACAAATATGACACTTTTTTAGACAATCCAGATCGTGCAAAATACTTAGCTAAAAATTGTAATGTTTAAAATTGTTGTTGCGCACAAAAAAAAAAAAAAAAACAACGGGAACTTTCAAAAGTTGGCGGGTATCTATGTAACAAGTCTTACTATCTTTATGTCCCATTTATGGGCATTATGTTTTCTGGTCTGTCCGTCCGTCCTGCTTCAGGTTAAAGTTTATAGTCGAGGTAGTTTTTTATGAAGTTGAAATCCAATCAACTTGAAACTTAGTACACATGTGTTCCTTATGATATGATCTTTCTAATTTTACTGCCAAATTAAAGATTTTACCTAATTTTCACAGTCCACTGAACATAAAAAATGATTGTACGGATGGGAAATCCATGACACATTCTTGTTTGAAGAAAAAAAAATACATCATTACGATAATGAAACAAAGCAGCCTGTGTTAGTGGGCTTCTTTTATGGTAATTCAAGTTACCCTTTATTCACTTTCTTCCACATCGGAGATATCAGCTCTTGGATTTGTACCTTTTAAGAGTCGTATACTAAATTTTATTTTTATATAAATAAATTTATATTAGATTGGCGTTGCATCATTTTCTTCTATTGTCATGATTGTCTTAATTGAAAATATGGGAAGTGGTTAAAATGCTAATGAGACAGCTAGTATTTATGACCACCAGATGTCATTGTTTTCTTAATTAAAACTTCTCTTTCATTCATACCAGTAAATTACTTTATCATGTTTATACTGAAAAATAATTTTGCTTGGATTTAGAAAAAATATGGTCATCGAAAGAGTTGACATGTTACTATGTACATTTACCATTATGTTACTTGATGTACTTGCAATACACACAGTACGGTGACTAGTCAATCTTTGTGAACTACTTTTCATAGGATGGGAGTCATTGAATATGCGTATATAATCAATAATTAAAAATAGTCTACTTATGTTAATGAGGAAAAGTTCTTTTATGTCTTTAAAATGCATTTCATGGCGAGGTACAGAAAATATACTGAAACAGTAGACTATGGGTGACTATAGGTGAACTAGGTACAAGAGAACTCTTAATCTTAAATACTACAAACCACCTCTGTACTGTGGAAGATAATGATATGACTGGACTAGAAATACACACAACCTGTAATTAACTGCCTTTACAGCGCTCTCGCGCTTTGATTTATATAAGAAACTGATTTTAATTACAACAATAACACCCTTCTCCACATTTATTAACACATAGCACCAACAGTGTATATTGGCGAAATGAAGTCATGTACAGAACGAATACTGATAAATCTTCAACTATTTACTGTCAGACGCCATAAGTATATTTATGTAGATAAGAGACTGAAAGTTATTGTTAGCGCAAAAACTTTGTCTCCACTGCTTATTTCTCTTTTTCATACTTCTACAATTTGTGATGGGTAAATGTTTCTGATTTTTTTTTAATTTTGTGTGCCTCTCGTGGCTGTGACATATGTTCTTTTTTTGTCTTAATCTCTGTCCTGCTTTTCTTTATTTTTTCTTTTTAGATTATCCCGACTTCTTTTCACATAAATTATCATCATGAGTTGCTCATCCTTCTTTTTTTTTTGTTCAAAACTTCTGTCCCGCCTTTATTCAAATTTCATCCTGCCCCCACCCCCCACCCCCCCCCCCCTCACACACACACCACCAAAAAAAAAATCAAATGGTAGCTCCATTAACCGTTACAAGTCCAAAGGAAAAGATAATCTTATATTTTTCTCTGTTTAACTTTGGTCTTTTGCTTATTGTTCTCGAACCTTTTATATTTGGGTACTCAAATTTTAACTTTTACTGAAGGTTATTACAAAAACACGCACGGAATGTCAAACAATACATTTAGGTTTTTTCTCAACGTAGGCATTGCCGTTTCCTCTTTATAGACAAACATTTGAGATTTATAAAAATAAAAAAGACCGTGGTAGATAACAGTCTACGTCATTCAAAAGTTCACTGTTTTACTTTTAAGAATTGATGGTTAGAATCAATAAACTTAAATTTACGCCTTTTGAGTATGCTAGCGGATGCAAGAGTAAAAGTACACTTCATAATAAACATAGAACAGGAAGTAATTTATGTATTTTTAACCGGCATTTCCACTTCTGACGGAGGTTCACTTAAGTCCATACCGTCTATTATTACATTTATAACAACGATGATAAAAACAAGAATAAGTACGGCTGTATTCAATCTCATAGTTTTCTTTTCTTTGCTTAACGTGATCGATTCCGCTGCAATAGAAAGCTGTCTTTTCATTTTAGGACGATCACGATGATTATTGTTGTCACAGGAATTTGGTTCCGATGGTTCGATTAATTCTCCACTTTCCAACAATTTGTCTCTTATTGACTTTTCTCTGCGTTTTCGTTCTTGTTCTTTTGCAGCATACTGTTCCCGAATTGCTAGAATAATCAGCATCACACCAACTGCAACTTGTAAAATCACTGATAAGGAAAGAAAGACCATTCCTGCTACACACTTGGCACTGTCAGCACAATCGGGAGTAAGCAAGTTCTTCATCTTTGAAACATTGGACAGTAACAGAGCCATATCGAGCATGCCCTGTGCTAAAGACTTCCTCGCCGTATACTGGACACCAATTCTTGTCATGTTTAGAGAACTTGAAATTACCTGTCAAAAGTATAAACATTTCTTTTAGGACTTTTTTTATAAATCATTATGGTTTGTTCACATACAACAAGAAAATATGAAAAAAAAAAGACACAAAAACTCCGAACATCGAGGAAAATTCAAAACGGAAAGTCTGTAATCAAATGGCAAAATCAAATGCTCAAACACATCAAATGACTGGACAACATCTGTCATATTCCTGACTTGAAACTTCGAATTCCAAGCAGAAATTGAAATAAACCATTTCAACTGTCAAATCAATATATGCAATGTCTAAATAAGCGATGAAAATTTTAAAAGAGACAACTAGCCTTTTTTAACATGACTAACTTAAATATAATTATTATATTGCACATGCACTATTGCTGTTCACAATTTACTTTGTGTACACCATTGCACTTAGCATCTCTTATATCTTAAGTTATGTTATGATATTGTAATTATTATGTTTATTTATGTTGGCCTAATTTGTGTTGTATGGCCTGATAGTTGTTTACCAAATAATCTTATAATTGTGCAGTTTAGGAAACACTGGAACAATCACAGAATGATTGGAACTTTCTAGAATGATCCTTATAAAAGATGCGTAATTTAAACTTCTACGTTATTCCAGAAACTTCCGTTGTAACTTTCCAGGATTTTCCACAATGTTCCATTATAGAGTGTTCTAGAATTTTCCATGACAACACTATATATACAGACACTAAAGTTAAACTCTCATAATTAAACTTGGACATAGACATTGATAGACATTAGTATTCACAGCATTTTGATTGACACTTTTATTCTACAAACAACATCATACTAGATTGTGACATTAGTAGTGAACGTAATATTCAAATTGGATTCCGAAAGATTTCCGGATACAGATAAAGATAACAGATTGAACTCATATTTTGACAGTTAAGTTAACAGTAATATTTGTGTAATACTTCTTGTAAATTTTTGTATAATAAATATTGTTAAATTTTACTATTGATTTGTGTCTTTTGTTGGCTACAATTTAAAGGCGATTTCTGGCCGTAACAGAAATTGGGGGCTCGTCCTTGGATCTTAAAAATATTTTATTCAAAATTTGTTTAGTATTTGTATTATAACTAGCCAACAAAATTCTACAAAATGGCATTTGATGCTGGTAAATTTTTGAAAACGCCAGACCTGGAGAGTTTTGATAATTTAAAGAAAGAGGACTTAGTGTTGCTTGCTAAACAACTGAAATTAGTTTTTAAAGTATCTATGAGAAAACAAGTTATAAAAAATTTGGTTATAGACAAATTAGTTGAATCAGAAATTTTAGGTGAAGAGGCTCTTGATCTTAAGGTCGAAAATGTTGACGCTTTTAAATTAAAACAGCTTGAATTAGAACATGAACTTAGATTAAAAGAACTGGAAATGAAGGAAAGATTGGAAATGGATAAACAAGAAAAAGAAAAAGAAGATGAATTCAAATTAAAACAAGATGAACTTAAATTAAAACAGGCAGAACTTAAAATGAGGGAAAGGCTAGAGATGGAAAAACTGAAAATTGAAATGGTCAAAGAAGAAAGCAACACTAAAGTCCAGTCGAAATCAGATTATTTTGATGCAGCAAAAAATATACGTTTGGTTCCGAAATTTTGTGAAAAAACAGTTGATAAATATTTTCCACAGTTTGAGAAAATTGCTAATAATTTGAAATGGCCAATGCCGTATTGAACTACGATGCTGCAAAGTGTTTTTGAGGGTAAGGCAGCTGAAATATACTCCGCACTTCCATCAGAAAAAAGTTCTGATTATGACACTGTGAAACAGGAAATTTTGAAAGCCTATGAGCTAGTACCAGAAGCATATAGACAGAAATTTAGATCTTATAAAAAGTTTGATTCGCAAACCTATGTGGAATTTGCTCGGGAAAAAGAAGATCTATTTGATAAATGGCTTACTTCAAAGAAAACAAAAAACAATTTTGATAACCTAAGACAATTAATGTTATAAGAAGAGTTCAAACAATGTGTTCATTCAGAATTAAAAACACATTTAGACGACAAAACTATTGAGTCAATACATGATGCAGCTGTTATATCAGATAATTATACTCTTTCACATAAAAGAAGTTTCAAGGGTCAAAATTTTAATACTTCAAGTGGAAATTACAAAAATCAAAGCACTGAGCGTACTGATAGTAAGCCTGTTGCACAGAATAAGAGTCAGTCCAGTTATAATATGTCTAGTCCAAAATTTGATATTTTTGAGAAGAAGTCACTGATTTGTGCTTATTGTAAGAAGAATGGTCACCTGATGGCTGATTGTTTTAGACTCCAAAAGAAGAATGAACGAGATAATAAGCCTAAGACCAGTGCGTGTACGACACCTTATATTACCAGTACATTGGAATGTCCTGTGAGTCAGGCTTTTAAGTCCAGTTTTTGTAATTACATGGAGGAATATAAACCCTTTATGTCTGATGGGTTTATTTCTATTGTTGATGATACCACTCTTCAGCCTATTAAGATTTTACGGGACACTGGAGCTTCTCAGTCTTTATTGTTAGAAGGTGTGTTGCCTTTGTCCGAGAAGACTTCTGTTGGTGCCTCCGTTTTGTTACAAGGTGTAGAGTTAGGTTGTATAGATGTTCCTCTCCATCGAATTTATCTGAAGTCAGATTTGATAACTGGACCAGTTGTTGTGGGTGTTCGTCCTAATCTCCCTGTTGAGGGTGTTACATTATTGCTAGGAAATGATCTAGCTAGGAACAAAGTGGTTGCTGAACCAATTGTTACCAGTGAACCGGTGGTGGATTTTAAATCACCTGAAGATGATACTAAATTGTATCCAGCTTGTGTTGTTACTAGGGCGATGGCTAGAAAACAACAAAATGAGATTTTGCAAGAAGACAAGTTTGATTACATGGACCTTTCTGACACTTTTATAGCTGACACTGAAGGTCCTGGTAGCTCAGAAAAGGCCATTACAAAACCACCTAGTGTTAACAAGAATGTTATTATGCCATGGCCAGACGTTACCAGCCATTCATTAGACCGAAAGAATTTATTTGAAGAACAACATAAAGACCCTGTGGTTCTTCAGCTCAGCCAGAGAGCTCAACCACAGGAGGAAGCAGACAAAGTGGCCGAATGCTATTACCATCAGGACAGTATTTTAATGAGGAAGTGGAGGCCTCCTGATGCTACCCCAGAGGAGGAATGGAGAGTGCTATACCAAGTGGTGGTGCCTAAAGTTTATAGACAAGAAATTATTGGTCTTGCCCATGACACCCCCTTGGCTGGACACTTAGGTATAAGGAAGACTTGCCTTAAGATCTTGCAGCATTTTTACTGGCCTAAACTTAGAAATGATGTTGCAGAATACTGCAAATCATGTCATATATGCCAGGTTGTTGGTAAACCTAACCAGAAAATACCACCAGCACCACTTCTGCCTATTCCAGCCTTTGACGAACCTTTCAGCAGAGTTCTAATTGACTGTGTTGGACCTTTACCAAAGACCAAGACTGGAAATGCATATTTATTGACAATCATGTGTACATCTACCCGCTTTCCTGAAGCTATTCCGCTCAGAAATATCAAGACACCTACTATCGTCAAAGCTTTGATCAAATTTTTCACATTAGTAGGACTTCCTAAGTCTATACAGTCCGACCAGGGATCAAATTTCATGTCAGGTTTATTTCAGCAAGTCGTATACCAGTTAGGGATTGCTCAGTACAGATCAAGTGCTTATCATCCAGAATCTCAAGGTGCCTTAGAACGTTTTCATCAAACATTGAAGAACATGATTAGAACTTTTTGTCTTCAATTTGACAGAGACTGGGATGATGGAGTTCACTTTCTACTTTTTGCGGTTCGAGAGGCTGTTCAAGAATCCCTTGGATTTAGTCCCTTTGAGTTGGTATTTGGTCATACTGTAAGGGGACCGTTAAAATTGATTAAGGAAAAGTGGCTTACTGAACATACTGACTTGAATCTTTTAGACTATGTATCTAGATTTAAAGAAAAATTGTTTACTGCTTGTCAAATTGCTCAGAAAAACTTAAAAAATGTACAGAACAAGATGAAAATATGGTATGATAAAGATGCCAGGGACAGAATTTTTGAGCCTGGTGATAAGGTACTTGTATTTCTGCCAGTCCCTGGACATCCTTTACAGGCTAAATATTGTGGTCCTTATACAATAGGCAGTAAAATCAATGATTTGAATTATATTGTAAAAACTCCAGGTCGGCGTAAACAAAACAGAGTGTGTCATATTAATATGTTAAAGCCATATTTTGAGCGTACTAATGAATGTGAGAGTAAACCAGTTGCCACTTTAGGCATGGTTAAATTTGAGAACAATCATGACAAACCAGATGTAATTGAACCACCTTTTAGTCCTAAAACTATGGAAGAGACAGTTAGATTGAAAAATTCAGAAATTTTGTCAAATTTAGACTCAAAAGTTGCACATCTGTCTTTTGATCGTAAAGAAGAAATAAAAACTTTGGTATTTTCTTTTAAAAATCTTTTTCCAGATGTGCCAAACAAAACCACTTCTGTTTGTCATGATGTTGATGTAGGAGATGCTTCTCCAATTAAGCAACATCCTTACCGGCTCAATCCACTCAAATTTGAAGTTATGAGAAAAGAAATTAAATATATGCTTGACAATGATATTATTGAGCCGAGTAACAGTGAATGGAGCTCTCCTTGTCTCCTTGTGCCAAAACCAGATAAAACCTATCGTTTCGTGACTGATTTCAGAAAAGTAAATTCAGTCTCAAAATCTGTTTCCTATCCGATTCCAAGGATAGACGATTGTATTGACAATATTGGTCAAGCCAAATTTGTGAGTAAATTTGATTTATTGAAAGGTTATTGGCAAGTTCCATTGACACAGAGAGCTCGTGAAATATCAGCTTTTGTTACACCAGATGGCTTATTTCAATATACTGTAATGCCATTTGGCCTGAAAAGTGCTCCAGCTACATTTTAAAGAATGATCAATAATGTTATAAAAGATTTAGACTGTTGTTATGCTTATATTGATGATCTTATTGTATGTAGTGATAGCTGGGAACAGCATTTAACACATTTGTATGATACTTTTGACAGATTGTCATATTCAAATTTGACTGTTCATCTTGGTAAAAGTGAATTTTGTCAGGCCACTGTTGATTATTTAGGGCATACAGTTGGCCAAGGTCAAGTAAAACCTATTATGGCTAAAGTGGAAGCTATTTCCAAATTTCCACCTCCTACAAATAGAAAACAACTTATGAGATATTTAGGCATGATAGGATTTTACAGGAAATTCTGTTCAAATTTTGCTACTGTTGTTCAACCATTGACTCATCTTTTACGAAAAGATTCTAAATTTATCTGGAGTGAAAATTGTCAAAAAGCTTTTGAAAATAGCAAATCACTTTTAATTAATAGTCCAGTTCTGATTACTCCAGACTTTGAAAAACAATTTAAACTTGCCGTTGATGCAAGCGATGTAGGAATAGGAGCTGTTTTATATCAAGAGACAGATGATAATGTTGAAAAACCTATATCATATTTTTCTAAGAAATTAGATAAACATCAGAAAAATTATTCAACTATTGAAAAAGAGTGTTTTGCAATGTTGTCAGCACTTCAACATTTTGATGTATATTTGAATCCCACTGTATATCCTATTCTTGTTTATACTGATCATAATCCTCTCACCTTCATGCATAAAATGAGAAACAAGAATCAGAGGTTGACTAGGTGGAGTTTATTGTTACAGGAATATGATGTAATTGTAAAACATATTAAGGGTAAAGATAATGTAATAGCTGATGCTTTATCTAGAGCTTATTAAATCACTTTGGATATATTATGTATTTTTGTTCATATTATTCATGATAAGTTTTTGTTACACTAAAACTTCTTTTAAGGGGGGAGGTGTTATGATATTGTAATTATTATGTTTATTTATGTTGGCCTAATTTGTGTTGTATGGCCTGATAGTTGTTTACCAAATAATCTTATAATTGTGCAGTTTAGGAAATACTGGAACAATCACAGAATGATTGGAACTTTCTAGAATGATCCTTATAAAAGATGCGTAATTTAAACTTCTACGTTATTCCAGAAACTTCCGTTGTAACTTTCCAGGATTTTCCACAATGTTCCATTATAGAGTGTTCTAGAATTTTCCATGACAACACTATATATACAGACACTAAAGTTAAACTCTCATAATTAAACTTGGACATAGACATTGATAGACATTAGTATTCACAGCATTTGGATTGACACTTTTATTCTACAAACAACATCATACTAGATTGTGACATTAGTAGTGAACGTAATATTCAAATTGGATTCCGAAAGATTTCCGGATACAGATAAGGATAACAGATTGGACTCATATTTTGACAGTTAAGTTAACAGTAATATTTGTGTAATACTTCTTGTAAATTTTTGTATAATAAATATTGTTAAATTTTACTATTGATTTGTGTCTTTTGTTGGCTACAATTTAAAGGCGATTTCTGGCCGTAACAGTTATATGTATCCAGGGAGAATATCTAATATGAGAGTAAATTGATATTTATTTACATTACAATATTTTAAATGATTTCATGTTTAAAAAAAGTTTCATTGGAAAACAAAATACAAAAAAAAAACCTCATCGAAGTAAGGAACTTACTTTAAATAAATCAAATGTATACGGTAATAACTGTCCTTTCCTGGATTTAGATATTTCGGTTTTAATCGGGAAACTCCTCACTAAAATATACGACAAAAGGGACGAATTTTCGTTCCCTATTGTTAATTTTCCAATTTTAGATGGTTATGTTCCTTTGGCACCATCTTACGGTGTTTATATTTCACAGCTCGTTCGCTATGCCCGTGTCTGTTGTGACGTTTTTGATTTTAACGAACGCAATCTATGTATTACTGGTAAATTATTAAACGAGGGATATCGTTACCATAAATTACTTAAAACCTTTACTAAAATTTTCCATAGATATAAAGATTTGGTTTCGGAGGCTTGGTTGTACCTGTAGAAAATTTATTTCAAACGGGATAGTATATCTTCATTTTTACGGAAATGTTGTTAACCGTGACCGGAAACTTAGAAATGATCCTTGTAAACTTATAAATAAACTTATTCTAAAAGGTTACCAATTCAACACTGTAATATTAAGATAAATTGAATATTGTTTTTATTTGTAATATTGATTTTGTTATCAGTAAATTAAAAGCAAACTAAATATAAATAGTATGTTATATACATATACACATTCATGGATCTAAAATCTGTCGATACCTGTAACTTGTCATTGCACAAGGTCATGTTTTTCTCTGACTGTTTATGACGTCTTTACACTAAATCCATTGGACGTTGGATGTGTCATATTGATAGTTTAGTCTTAGATGCATGATTTTTTTTTATTAGTTGTTAGTGGCTTTGAACTAGCTGTCAGATAACTGCGAGTACTCTCAGATCTGTTCCTGGTGTCTTTTTGTTGTCGGGATGTACAAGTACCCAGCCACGTCCAATTGTATTTTTGTCCATCTGATGAGTTAATCCTTTTTCAACTAATTTTTATAGTTCGTTCTTATGTTGTACTGTTATACCACTGTCCCAGGTTAGGGGAGGGTTGGGATCCCGCTAACATGTTTAACCCCGCCATATTATTTATGTATGTGCCTGTCTCAAGTCAGGAGCCTGTAATTCAGTGGTTGTCGTTTGTTTATGTGTTACATATTTGTTTTTCGTTCATTTTCTTATATACACAAGTCCGTAAGTTTTCTCGTTTGAATTGTTTTACATTGTCATATCGGGGCCTTGTATAGCCGACTATGCGGTATGGGCTTGGTTCATTGTTGAAGGCCGTACAATGACCTATAGTTGTTAATGTCTGTGTCAGTTTGGTCTCTTGTGGAGAGTTGTCTTATTGGCAATCATACCACATCTTCTTTTTTATACTTAGCAATAAATTGTTGTTTTTAGATTTGAATGAAATGTGGATCTTACAAATATGAAACTGAAAAATTAGGAACTTCTTTATAAGTAACAATCACATTGCGTATAAATGCAAATTTGAACATTAGGTTTTAAGTGACTTATAGGTCCAACGGGCCGGGTGTAAATTTATAACTACTATGTAATATTATATATACTACACATGTCACTATAATAAATGATATACTTACTTATACTTACTTACATACCACATCTTCTTTTTTATATGACGAAGGTCATGATTTTGATGCACTATAACAGTTTTATACAGCAATGCAAGTTGAATAATTAGAAATAAGAAATACCAGAAATGAGTATTTTAGAATTTAAAAATCATTTTTAAAAACTTGATAAATCTAAATCAAGAGTTATTTTATTTTAGTGCTATGTGACTTTTCGGAGTAAATATATAATCGTATTGTGTTTTTTTTTATCTCAGATATTTTATTCATAAAAACAGAAATAGCCTTAAAATGATGATATTTTGTACTTACTTGTTTAGTTAATCTAATCTATGCTGGAATTTATTTAAGCACGTTATCAACAGCAACTATGATGAATGATATTGTATGCGATCATTACATTTATTTCCTTTTTAGTGTAGTTAAAGAGTTATGGGTACATTTACTTCCTGTATATTGAAAGTACAAGTGTGGGAATATATATTTCCTGGTCAATTATTTCTTCTTTTAAATATTTCCCTGTCGATTGGTATTCTTGTTTCAAACATTCCTCTTATTGTTTGATTGGAAAAAATCATGGATGATATTACATAGCCTGTATTTTGTTAATAATATCGAATCATTTTCCTTTAACTTATTTTTCTTTGGCTATGAATAAAAATGATTTTATGCAAACACATCATCTGTCTGAGGCTGCCAGTGGGATGTAGATTATCTCTTGATCGGTTGAATCATGATACTTTACGACAAAAGAGATGATTTCAGCTTCCTAATTGTGAACTTTCCATTTCTATGTAGCAACCTTCCAGCAGTGCCTTCATACGGAGTATATATCTCCCATTTGATACGATATTCCCGGGCGTGTACTTCCTATCATGATTTCCTTGATAGAGGGTTGCTGCTCAGGAGGAAGCTATTAAACCAAGAGTTCCAAATGGTAAAGTTGAAAGCATCCCTTCGTAAATTTTACGGACGCCTCACAAGTTTGTTGACCGTTATGGAATATCCGTTTTACAGATGATATCGGATATGTTCCTTATGTCGTATCTACAATGCCGTTCCATTTTCAAGAATGTGACCTACCGAATTAGACGGGTTTATAATAATAAGAGCAACATGACGGGTGCCACATGTTGAGCAGGGTCCGATTACCCTTCCGGAGCACCTGAGATCACCCCCTGTTTTTTGGTGGGGTTCATGTTGACTTATCTTTAGTTTTCTATGTTGTGTCTTTTGTACTTTTATTTGTCTTTTAGTCTTTTTCTTTTTTAGCTATGGAGTTGTTCAGTTTATTTTCGATCTATGAATTTGAATGTCCATCTGATATCTTTCGACTCTCATTTACACATAATCCAGTTTTCTGGTTTAGGTCAGTGGTTCTTTATGGGGACTCCATATTTCTCCAAATATAAAAACTGACCACCACGATGTAACCAAGAGTGCTGGAAGTGTTTTTAACAGCAGCAATCGGCCAATCAACTAAGAACAATATTTCAAAGAACGACGGGCAACTCCATTACCCAAAGGCAAACCATTATTATCTTTAAAAACGATATCCGACGTCTTCAGATACAATATTTTAAAACCGCATTTTTTACAAGGATGTCATTGACCTTATGGAAATCGAAGTTATTCTTTCCGCCTACTTTTGTTATGGGATTATTTAAATATCTTTAAAACTGGAAAAACCTTACACTTACATAAAATTATCACTGAGTTTACGATGTTTTTTTTATGTTTTAAAAATTCTTTATTATAATTCCGTGAGAAATAATTGAATATATATCAGATGACGGAATTCCCAATGCACGAGGATATATTAAGTAAATTAAGTTCTGACTGTCCCACATGAAAAGTTCTGATTGTCCCACATTATTTTATGAAGTAAAATGTTCTTAAATAAACAAGGTAACTATTAAAATTGAGAAAAGGAAATGGGGAAAGTGTCAAAGCGACAACAACCCGACCATAGAGCAGACAACAGCCGAAGTCCACCAAAGGGTCTTCAATGTAGCGAGAAAATCCCGCACCCGGGGCGTCCTTCAGCTGGCCCCTTAAAAAATAGATGTATACTAGTTCAGTGATAATAAACATCATACTAAACTCCGAATTATACACAAGAAACTAAAAGTGTTTGTTCTGTTAAGTAAACAAGAATAATTAATTATTGCATGTTCTAACAATTATTTAGTTTAAACTGTATAAAAGTATAAAATATGATTTTTTTAAATCATCAGATTTATACACTTTTTATTAAACAATTTAATATTTCTGCTTACCGAAATATATTTATAACGTTACTTTTATTCATAAAAAAAAATTCAATATTAATTATTTGATCGTGCTTTTGTCTCACTGCCTATGGGCTATTTTAAGACTTCATATTATATTCTATGTTTGATGATAGTAATACTCCAACTGTACTTACTATGACCATTTGCAAAATAAGTTATGTAAATATTATCATTTGCTTATGTATATTTCATATTTTTAAGTTACATTGATAGGTAACCTGTAATTAATTGCTACAAACTATAAAAACAAATTAATTACTATCAAAACAATTCCCGACTGTCCCACATTTAAACTTCCCAATGGTCCCACAAACATCTTCCCGATTGTCCCACAAAATTTCATTAATTTTTTACCCTGTAATTTCAAAAAGTGGGACAATCGGGAAGACACCCTTTATTTTCTCGCTTTATTGAAAACCCATTTGTGACCGTCGGCTGTTTTCCGCTCTTTGTTAGGGATGGTGTCTCGTAGACAAATTCCCCATTTCCATTCTTAATTTTATTATCTATTTTCTATTTTAGTAAAATTGTATACAGATTTGCTCTCGACATTGCATTGTTACAATATAAGTACTTATACGTGATTTTGATTTTGATCGGGAGATGCTATAATTGTTTTTTTTTTTTTTTATTGTATATGTAAAAGTACTTGTTTTTTTATTTTGTTTTCTTTGAAACCGGAATGCAGCGTTTGAAAGTGTTTTTCCTGTAAAGATTGTTGTTATCGTACTTTATGAACCATATGTTTTCGACTAAGATCCTTTTAGAATTTTCCAGTAAACTGCAAATTGCTAGAAAACAAAGAATTAATGATGCTTAATCAGTAATCAGTTTTCGGGTCATTTATGTCACTCAGTGTGGTGGGGGATAACTGCCGCTATATTTACATTTCCTTAAAAATACTTCATCTTATATTATTAAAGCATATTAACCTGCTTGGCTTTTCTGTTGGGCTAGGTCTGGTAAAAATAAACTTTCAGGTTGTTAAGCTACTAGTTAGGCATGAGCTAACAAGTTATCCCCCATTTCACTGAGTGACACCAAATAAAATGATGTTAGGAAGGGAGATAACTCTTCCAGTCCAAGCATTTTCTATTTCTGGTCCTGGGATAAAGGCTTGGACTGGAAGAGTTATCTCCCTTCCTAACATCATTTTATTTGGTGTTACACTGGTGCTTGCATGTTTTGATGACCGGTATGCCATCAGTAACTGGGATATAAACTCATCCCAACAGTCTTGATTGTCTTGGTAATACATTTTAACCATGGATACTAATGTGCGATTAAATCTTTCAACAGAGCCATTTGCCTGTGGCCTCATACTGGTCGCTCTCGTTTTTTCTATTTGTAACAGGTTGCATACTTCTTTTAAAAGTGTTGACTCGAAATTCCGACCTTGGTCTGAGTATAGTTGGAGAGGTGTTCCAAATCTGCTTATAAATTCATTGGTTAGGGCCTGGGCCACTGTTTTTGCTTCTTGGTTTGGTAGAGGATATGCTTCTGTCCACTTAGTGAACAGATCTGATAGAACTAGTACAAATCTATTGTTGTTTTTAGACATTGGGAGAGGACCAAGTATATCCATGGCGACTCGCTCCATAGGTTCACCAGTGAGGAATTTTCCCATAGGGGCCTTTCTTGCCTGTGGTTGCTTTCGGGCTGCACAACTGTCACATCGTTTTATGTATTCGAAGATGGTGTTTTTCATTGAGGGCCAATAAAAAGTTTTCTGCATTCTATCTAAGGTTTTATCTATGCCTAAGTGACCTCCTGTTGGGATATCATGGAAATATCTGATAGCTTCCTGTCTTTTTGATGTTGGTACGATTAGTTGCAGAAATTCTTCTGTCTCATTTTCGATCCATTTCCCGTAAAGAAGACCTTGGTGTATTTCCAGTCGATCCCATTGTCTCCATAAGGTTTTTATAACTGCAGATTGATTGGAGATTTCGTTCCAATCTGGGCGCTTTTTGTCTTCTATTCTTATTAGAATTTCAGATATCTCATGGTCATCTAATTGTGATTTTCTTAGTGAGATTTGGTCCCAACCATCTATCACTAGGTCTTTAATTTTCGTTAATCCTGCACTTGGAATAACCTGTCTGGATCTGGTTACAGCTCTGATTTGATTAAGTGGGGTGCATTGGGGGATTGCTGTCTCTTTGCTGTCTTCTTCAATATTTTGCACATCATTCTGTGTCTGTTGGTTTAGACAGGACGTACAGGGCACTCTGGATAGGGCATCTGCATTGGTATGTTTCAGGCCAGGGCGGTGAATGACGTTCAGATCATAGGTAGCAATACACAGTTAGGAGTTTAGTTTCGCATTTTGGCCCCTGTGGATTTTTCAAATAGGAAAGTTATTGTGTAATAAAATTCATTTTTAGACAGATGAGTGCTAATTTAGCCTTCAAAGATGGTTTATAAGTGCATCAAGACTATTTTTTACCTGTTTTATGGGCTGTTTTCTGTTTGACAATCCGTATTTTCATAGCTAGACCGGCCATCGGTCCAGAAATTAATGTACTGTTTACAAACACTCTTTTTCTACACGAAGTTTTTGACGCAATTTTACAAAAAAATGAGATGAAAGACATATGATTTTCATTGAATTTGCTGAATGATATATGTACACAGTTTCAAAAAAGGTATTACTTCAAGCGATTGAAATTCTACTTTTAGTCAAATTTTGGGGAAATATGTGACATCTTTCCCCCCCTTTTTGCAATATTTTATAACAAATAAATGCAGATTGTTGCCATGGATACACCAAAAAGAAATTATATTTTACCATTTTATATACTGGATATAAAATCTATGAAAGATTCTGATTACATACATATGCCCATATATGACACAAACAGTAAGCTTGATATTGCATGAAAGCAAAGAAAAGGGGAGGGTAAAATTCATGAGTGCAAATTTTAGTACTTTTTCCTAACTGTTTATTGCTACCATAGGTACCTAGCTCCTGGAGCCATCTTGCAGTCTGACCTGTAAGTTTCTTTAAATTTTTCATCCAACTGACTGCAGCATTGTCTGTTCTTAAAAGTACATTTTGACCGTATAGATATGAATGCAAATGTTTTAAAGCTGCTACAACTGCTAGGAGTTCTTTTCTAGTTACACAGTAAGATTGTTCAGGCCTTGATAAAGCTTTACTCATGTAAGCTATCACGTGCTCCTTTCCTTCCTGTTCTTGTGAAAGTAAGCACCAACAGCTTGTTAACTGACATCCGTATCCAAAATAAAAGTTTGGCCCGGTACAGGATAAGCAAGAATGGGTGACGTTGTAAGTGCCACTTTCAGGGTCTGAAATGAGTCATTACACTCGTCAGTCCAGGTCAATTTTACCCCTTTTTCACATAATTTGTTTAAAAGGCGGGCTATTTTGGCAAATCCTTCCACAAATCGCCTGTAATACGAGGCTAGGCCTAGGAAACTGCGAACTTGCTTCATAGTTTTGGGAACTGGCCAGTTTTTAACAGATTCTACTTCTCCTGGATCAGTGTTTATACCTTCTTCTGAAACAATGTGACCTAGGAATTTTGCTTTCTTTTGGAAAAAACTACATTTTGAGGGCTTGAGTATTAGATTAGCTTCTAAAAGGCGTTCAAAAACATGTTCCAGTCGCTTGGCACATTCGTCAAATGTACTATGATGTCGTCCATATAAACTAAACATTCCCTCCATTGTAGACCCCTGAGGGCATCTTCCATTAAACGCTGAAAGGTACTTGGGCTGTTGCACAATCCAAATGGCATTACAGTGAATTGGTACAGGCCCTGACTAGTGGAAAAAGCTGTTTTCTCTCTGTCAGATTCCAAAAGCTCCACTTGCCAAAATCCTGAATTTAAGTCCATTAAATTATACAATTTAGAGTTGGATAAAGCCACTAAACAGTCATCTACTCGCCCAACAGGGTACGAATCGACTCTGGACAGCTGGTTTAACGATCTGAAGTCCACACATACTCTGGTAGTTAGATCTGGCTTGGTTATTAAGACTAAAGGTGCACTCCAGGGGCTGTTTGAAGGCTCAATAATGCCACGTTCTAACACTTTTGAAACTTCTGTCCTTTCTATTTCTCTCTTACCAATTGGTAGTCTCCTGGGTGGTACTCTAACTGGACGAGCATCTCCAGTATCAATGCTGTGTTTGATATTATTAGTTCTTCCGATGTCTTCTGGGGACCTTGAAAATAAATCTTGAAATTTATTCAGGAGTTCTGCAAGGGTCATCCTTTATTTGGACGTCAAATGTGTGCAACTTCTTGTCAAAAGGTCTTGGAGGTGCTCTGGTACTCCGTTTTCATCAGTTTCTACTTGCCTGCTTGAAATAATGTTGACGCCTGCACATCTGTCTTGTCTTAACTTGAAGGCTGCTACAGATTCACAAGTACCAAGCATGGTGTTAGGATGAAGCTTAACATCTGAGTCAGTGTAATTAACCACTTGGACGAACGGGTATTCGTCATCAGAATTTATTATACCACTAACTACAGAGATATTTTTTTCTTCGTATAAAAGATTGCAGGGTTCTATTATAGCTATGCTAGTAACATGCTCCTTGTTTGGTATATTTAAAACAGGTAAGGTCATACTAGAGTTTGATGGTACAACAACAGTATCTCTGGCTAACACACGACAGGTCATTCTAAATTCTCCCCCCACCCAACATTTAATATCTAAATTTTCTGTTTGGAGTATATGAGATCTGTAGTCAATCTTTTTCACATGCTTAAGTAGGAAATCTTGTCCTAAAATGGCATCAGGTGTGATATCACATACAATACATTGGTGACGAAAGATGGCGCTTCTTAAGGAAAACTCAAGAGTTACCATTCCATATATGTAGTTAATTTGGTCCCATTTACGTTCTGAAGACTGTATTCATCCTGTGGATTTTCAATATTGGGGTAATTAAAACTATTGGTTTGGATACCATTTGATAGGTATTCCTGATTTACATCTGGACTAGACTGGAAAATACCTTTATGAACTTGGTTGGATATAAGAGATACTGTAGAACCAGTATCTATCAGAAAATCTAGCTTGTATCCAGAAATTGTACCATTTGTATACAATCCATTGTCCCATTTGTATACAATCCATTGTTCCATTGGTCTAAATGTTTTCCTACTTGTATTACTCTGTCATTAAATTCAGCATTACTCTCTATATCCATGTCAGACCCTTCTAACTCCGTCTGGCTCCGTTCTGTTGAGCTGACGGGTAACCGTTTCCCTGGTTCTGTTGGTTATTTCCACTTCTTTGTCCTTGGAAACTAGGACTGTTTTTCGACCAATTTGAGTTTGGTGGGGAAGCTTGATTTGGTTCTGCTTGTCTCTTGTACAAAGGGCAATTCCTGTAAAAGTGGTCAGGAGAGTTACAGGTAAAACAAGTTCTTGAGCCTCTTTGAGTGGTCTGGCTACTATTTGAACCATGTTCTAGTCGATCTATTCTGTCAATAAGTTGCTGTAGGGTTGATTCATTTTCTTTGCTTTGGACTGGTATGTCAGTATCTTGGGTGTTTAGGTAGGTCTTAGTATCTGAAACTTGTCTTATATTCCCCCTTTTTCTATCATTAGGATCCCCAAGAGAGCCTCATATCTCTCTATTAGGTCTACTGCTTCAGTAACTGAACGACAATCTTTATCTATACAACGACACTTCATTTCAAGGGAAATATTTTTATACAATTGGTTAAGGGCAAGGACTTCATGGACTCTTGTGTCTAGGTTACTGTATGCTTTTTGGGCCATTTGGCGTAAGTCATCTCCAAAATTTGCAATGGGCTCTTGAGGTTGTCTGGTTGTTGTTTCAAATCTTGAAGCCATCTATTCTGATGTCTGGCATTTCCAAATCTCTGCTCAAGGGTTCTGACTAATATACAGTAGGATTTTTTGTCAGTACTGGTAAGGCTTATATAGAACGTCCTAGCTGGTCCCCGTAGGCTAGCAGCAAGCAAAAGAGATTTTTCAGATTCTTTCCATCTTCCAAGGTCTGCACAGTTTTCAAAGTGAGAAATATATTCTTCCCAAGTGTCCTTTCCGTTGTAGGGCTCTGGTTTAATGGTAGTTCCACTTATATTTCCTCTTGGAAATCCTGTCGGTATCTGGTTGTCAAAATCTGGATTGTTGCCACGGATATTTTGGTTTCTGTCTGGTAAATCTCTCTGGTTCGGTCCAAGTTGGTATTCTTTACGGTAAAAATTCTCGCCTACGCCTCAGTATTCGTCTCTGATCGGTACGTCACCTTGACGCGCTTCGTCGTCGTCCCCGGCGGTACCGCTGCCACTCGGCCCTATGTTCCGTCTGAACATGATTTCTCGGTCGGGAGATTCATCTCGAGGTTTTAATAATTGGGGCGTCTCATTATCATCACATTCAAAGTTTGACATTTCTGCTGCTGCTTTATTAAAAAGATAACAAACATTATTTTGTGTTTGTTTTATAAAACTGATTACATACAGGGTTAAAATACTGTCGTTTAACGTTCTTCTAAATTTTAATTCATAAATACAACGGTAACGGAACAACGCAAAATACGATAAAAACAGTAACAGGAAACGTTATTTACAAATTTATTATTTACATATTCCACCACACGTCAAAGCTAAAATAATCCCGAATTGGCTATGGGTACGATCACGGGATGTCTGAAAGAATTGACATCCCACTTCTGACACCAGTGTAACAAACCGCCGCCACAGGCCGAGTAATTGGTCGTGATTTGCTCACTGTAGGTATTGTGTACTTTACTGTCATCTGTCGTGATTTGCTCACTGTAGGTACTGTGTACTTTTCATTTTAATTTGTCGTGATTTGCTCACTGTAGGTACTGTGTACTTTACTTTCATCTGTCATGATTTGCCCGATATAGGTACTGTGTACTTTATCTTTATCTGTCGTGATTTGCTCACTGTAGGTACTGTGTACTTTACTTTCATCCATCTAGATTTGCTCACTGTACGTACTGTGTACTTCACTTTCATCTGTCGTGATTTGCTCACTGTATGTAAAAAATGCAAAAAAATAAAAAAAAAATAAGAGAATGGTCCGATATGGCAAGTTTTGTCATGGTAGGTGTGGTCTGTGCGATGTCAGATATTTTTTGATAATTTCTGCAATCCGTTCATTAATAGTGTTTAGTGAATAATACTAAGAAATGCAATTCTATTTTTAATACTATATTATAAATTGATTTGAATAATTCACATGAGTTTTTAGAAGCCTTATGGCTTGGCAGCCTTTCTTAAATCATCAAGACACATCTCTTTAACACTGGCGTTTTTCCTTGTCGATTTTACTCTGTTGTTATTGCTGCATTGACAGTTGTTGGCATTATCAGCACATTTAAAGAAATCACCTTTATCAAATATTTGTCCAACATCAGCACATGTATCTAAAATGATAACAGTAATATCTAAAATATGAACTAGTCTGTATAGCATTACTTATTGGAATATAAACACATGGAATATAGCTGGTTTTTTTTACAAAAGCAATCCAAATTAAAAAAAAATATTTACAAAGCACTGTGAATATATCAGTAATGGTGTCGAAATAACTTTTATAATCAGGTCATGGTAAAAAAGCAAAAGACATACGTCTTACTCTTTAGGTTTTGAAAATCTAAATAGAAAAAATGGAAAAATAAATAACAATAAAAAACCAACTAAGGAAACTTGTAAACATGGTCAATGATGATCAAACTAAAGCTAAAGTTACGAAATTTTAAAGTTATCTGAGAAACAATGTTCACCAAGTAAAAGAAAATAGCATAGGAGTGTAATGTTTTTTTATTTTTTTTTACTTTTACACAAATAAGATACTAGTATTTTGATCAAAGTTCTCACAACGAGAGACTGTTCCATGTCATCAATCTGTAATTCAGTGGTTGTCTGTTGTAGCTGTGTTACATTTTTTTTTAGGTTCATTAATTTGGTACAGTACATAAATTAGGCCCGTTAATTTTCTCGTTTAAAGTGGTTTGTATTTGTCTTCTATAGATGACTATGCGGTGTAGACTTTGCTCATTGTTGAAGCCCGTACGGTGACCTATAAATGTTTTGAAAAAATGCTATGTCATTTGATCTCTTGTGTAGAGTTGTCTCATTGTCATGTGCTTCATTGGATAAGTACTCTGCAATATGAATAATCGTATTTTTAACTATAGGCGTTACCTCCTGGGCACGGTTCACATATTCCAGGCCAATTATTAAAACTTGAACATTTCTTATGACATGCCCATTCTCTACAGTATGTGAAACCATTTTCTTTTATACATTTACGATCTCCTCCAATAAGTGTGTACATTTGCTCATCTTTTCCAAATTTGATACATCTTCCTACTACTTCGTAACAATCTGGCAATAAAAAAAAAACTAGAGGCTCTAAAGAGCCTGTGGCGCTCACCTTGGTCTTTGTGAATATTAACCAAAGGAAGCAGATGGATTCATGACAAAATTGTGTTTTGGTGATGGTGATGTGTTTAATTTGTACATCTTATTTTACTAAACAGTTTTGCTGCTTACAATTATCTCTATCTATAATGAACTTGGCCCAGTAGTTTCAGTGGAAAATGTTAATAAAAATTTACAAATTTTATGAAAATTGTTAAAAATTGACTATAAAGGACAACAACTCCTTAGGGGGTCAATTGACCATTTCGGTCATGTTTGACTTATTTGTAAATCTTACTTTGCTGAACATTAATGCTGTTTACAGTTTATCTCTATCTATAATAGTATTCAAGATAATAACCAAAAACAGCAAAATTTCCTTTAAATTACCGATTCAGGGGCAGCAACCCAACAACGGGTTGTCCGATTCATCTGAAAATTTCAGGGCAGATAGATCTTCACCTGATGAACAATTTTATCGCGTCGGATTTGCTCTAAATGCTTTGGTTTTTGAGTTAGAAGCCAAAAACTGCATTTTACCCCCATGTTCTATTTTTAGCTGTGGCGGCCATCTTCATTTGATGGCCGGGTCGTCGGACACATTTTTAAAACTAAATACCCCAAAGATGATTGTGGCCAAGTTTGGATTAATTTGGCCCAGTAGTTTCAGAGGAGAAGATTTTTGTAAAAGATAACTAAGATTTACGAAAAAATGGTTAGAAATTGACTATAAAAGACAATAACTCCTAAAGGGGTCAACTGACCATTTCGGTAACATGACTTATTTGTAAATCTTACTTTGCTGGACATTATTGCTGTTTACAGTTTATCTCTATCTATAATAATATTCAAGATAATAACCAAAAACAGTAAAATTTCCTTAAAATTACCAATTCAGGGGCAGCAACCCAACAATGGGTTGTCCAATTCATCTGAAAATTTCAGGTCATACATCTTGACCTGATAAACAATTTTACCCCATGTCAGATTTGCTCTAAATGCTTTGGTTTTTGAGTTATAAACCAAAAACTGCATTTTACCCCTATGTTCTATTTTTAGACATGGTGGCCATCTTGGTTGGTTGACCGGGGCACCGGACACATTTTTTAAACTAGATACCCCAATGATGATTGTGGCCAAGTTTGGTTAAATATGGTCCAGTAGTTTCAGAGGAGAAGATTTTTGTAAAAGTTAACGCCGGACGACGGACGCAGGACGACGATGGACGCCGGACGCCGGACGCCAAGTGATGGGGAAGGGTCACTTGGTCCTTCGGGCCAGGTGAGCTAATAAGTATGATTAGGGAATTTAATATTATAAAATTTACCTGCATTCTATGCATTTGTACTTTTTCTGTTTAATATTCAATTTACTTCACCATTTAATGTGTTACATTAATCACTTTCAAGATTGTAAATTCAAATGCGTAAATTGTTTACAAAATCCGTGAGGTCGTCTATCTACGTAACTGCTACCGTCAAGAATGTGTGAGGTTTGGAGTGCTGTAAAACTTTCGTTTTGTGTGACCAACCCCTTTCTTTTAGGTAGTAACAAATTTGCGGACGGAATGAAACATCAAACTTTAGTTATTCTCGACTAAATCAGCATATATCAGCAGAAAAGATTTTGTGAAACATGACTGCAATTCTTTTACACTTACCTTAATTTTATAAGTTTGAAATACTTACTGCAATAACTAAATAGTCCAACCAGATAAATAAGAAACATCGGAAGGAAAACCATTTTGTCTATACCTGAAATTTATAAAATACTGAAGAATTATTTCACACAGTCTACTTGAATTGATGGTACATTGCAGTTAATTATTTGACGCCTCTTTAACAAACTGCAAAGCTACAATGACTCTGGTATACAAAATTCGAAACTAGATTTAGTTTGCTATACTGTCTCGGTTTTGTTCTTTGTGAGATAGTTTTCTCATTGGCAATCACACCGCATCTTATATAGATTATATATTATATTATTATAAAGTGGTTTTATATGTTAATTACTTAATGAAAATACTCTTCTTTCTTTCTTTCTTTTTTGTTTAAACACATTCAATATTTTACATCGATTAACCAATCAATTTATACATACATGTATATTTTATGGATCATTGGTTCTATTATTTTAAAAAGAGATAAAATTGAGACAAATAAAGGTTTCCTAACACGGAAAGTTTTCCTTGCTTTTGGCACATCACTTTAGCTGCTTCAGCCTTTTGCTCTCATTGCAAAAAAGGTGTCCGCCAATCTAAGGTGGTAAGGCTTTGCATCTGTCGAGAGCACATGAAAAATAAGATGTCCATGTGTCTCATTTATTGCGTTAAACAATATTGACCGAGCGTTCCTTTTCGGAAAACGTATTGATTTACAATAAATGAAATAGCCGAATCCTATCTAATGCCTTAATTGAGAAAGCGTCTGTAACATATACAAACTGAATTGTGACTTTCGGTCCTACATTCAATATATATATATATGGTTTGAATAATTATGTGCTTTTTAAGTTTAAAATTAAAACTTCTGGTAATTTCCATTAAACAATCTCATGTTGATTACATAGTCATTCAGTGGTTTCTTTCAAATTATCTATTTGTCTTGGAATAAAATTGAGAATGGAAATGGGGAATGTGTCAAAGAGACAACAACCCGACCAAATAAAAAACAACAGCAGAGGGTCACCAACAGGTCTTCAATGTAGCGAGAAATTCCACGCACCCGGAGGCGTCCTTCAGCTGGCCCCTAAACAAATATATACTAGTCCAGTGATAATGAACGCCATACTAATTTCCAAATTGTACACAAGAAACTAAAATTAAAATAATACAAGACTAACAAAGGCCAGAGGCTCCTGACTTGGGACAGGCGAAAAAATGCGGCGGGGTTAAACATGTTTGTGAGATCTCAACCCTCCCCCTATACCTCTAACCAATGTAGTAAAGTAAACGCATAACAATACGCACATTAAAATTCAGTTCAAGAGAAATCCGAGTCTGATGTCAGAAGATGTAACCAAAGAAAATAAACAAAATGACAATAATACATAAATAACAACAGACTACTAGCAGTTAACTGACATGCCAGCTCCAGACTTCAATTAAACTGACTGAAAGATTATGATTTCATCATATGAACATCAGGCACAATCCTTCCCGTTAGGGGTTTAGTATCATACCATCATAACATATATGAGAAGAACATAACCCGTGTCATGCCAACAACTGTTTTAAAAAATAATGTGTTTAGTTCCGATGCAAAGACCTTATCAGTGACTCAATATTAACGCCAAAATATGCAATCTTTAATGACTTGACAACAGTATCGTAATTATATCCCTTCTTAATAAGTCTATTCAAAGGTTTTGTAAGTTTCTGAGGTGAATACTGACACCTTTGTGCTTTATAAAGAATATTACCATAAAAAATTGGATGTGAAATACCTGAACGTATTAGAAGTCTGCATGTTGAGCTATATTTACGAATGATGTCTTTATACCGATGATAAAATTTAGTAAATGTTTTGACTAGTTTGTGATATCGAAAACCCTGGTGTAATAATTTTTCAGTAATATATAAATTTCTCTCGTTAAAATCTAAAACATTGTTACATACACGAGCGAATCGTACAAGTTGAGATATATAAACACCGTAAGATGGTGACAAGGGAACGTCACCATCTAAAAACGGATAATTAACGATAGGAAATGAAAAATCATCCCTTTTATCATAAATTTTAGTATTCAGCTTTCCATTAGTGATATAGATATCAAGATCGAGAAAAGGGCAGTGGTAATTGTTAGTATTAGCTTTATTTAAAGTAAGTTCAATAGGATAAATTTCATTAATATACATACTGAAGTCGTCATTATTAAGAGCCAAAATATCATCCAAATATCTAAAAGTATTATTAAATTTGTTTATCAGATGTTGTTTCGATGGGTCTTTGCTTATTTTTGTCATAAATTGTAACTCATAACAATACAAAAACAGGTCCGCAATAAGTGGTGCACAGTTAGTCCCCATTGGAATTCCGATAATCTGACGATATACGGAATCCCCAAAGCGAACAAAAATGTTATCTAGTAAAAATTCAAGGGCATATATAGTATCAAAGCATGTCCAATTAACATAGTTTTTTTGTTTATTGCTACTAAAAAATGACCTAAAAGAGTTTGAACATATATATTCACATTCTGATTTTTTGAATGCCCATTTAATTAGGTGTGTGAATTTTTTCTTAATGAGAATGTGAGGCAATGTGGTATATAGGGTAGAAAAATCAAAACTTTGAACAGATTCAAAATCACCAATATAAGCATGCAATTTATCAAGTACTTCCAACGAGTTCTTGACACTCCAAAAGTAATTTATTCCACTATTTTCGAAGGCCTTATTTGAACAATTTATTATCAGGTTTTTAATTGTACCAAGTGTGCTGGTAAGAAGAATAGACAATTTAGTAGTTGAACAATGGCTTGAAGACGTGATAAATCTATATTTGTAAGGGGTTTTGTGTAGCTTCGGAAGCCAATACATAGTTGGGACTTTCATTGTATTTGGCTCTGCTTGTAAAGCGGTGGCTAAAAGTTTATGTTTGTTACAGATTTCGTTTTCTGAAAATTGAGTCAGTTGGAATGTTGGTGAATTGGTGATTTCCTTTTTCAGAACCTCAATGTAAAATTTACGTCAAACAATAATAATATTATTAGCAGCTTTATCTGCCGGGACAAAAACAAATTCCTTGGCTAGTTCTTTTAGTTTAAGTTTACTCTGATCTTACGATAACCATTACCTTCCTTATACTTTCACTTAGACGTATACCGCATATCCTTTTGTTTCTCGACTTACTCTCCAGGTGTCATACCACCAATTAAATGTCCCTATCTGTTCAACCAAATTTTACAATTTTTACAGCTTTCCAAATATTTTACCTTAAGTTTCACTTCATAGAAACCAGGTATATCCTGAATCGTTCATGTATCAGCTTTCTACATGCCAATTTTCAACAGATGTTTAAAATCATATAAAAAAGAAAAGGTCTTCCGAATAGAGGTACCACTAAAAATAACCCCTGGTTTTCTGGAAATCTTAAATTAGTATACTATGGAGTGCATTAATCCTCAATTTTGAATGCAAACTCATAAACAAGTAAATTTTAGCTCAAAATGGTCTTAATATATTTCTCATTCACCAAAAGTTTATTTCTGCCAATTTGTTGGTTAGTTTAGGTAAACAATGACATCAAATGCACTATTTTTTGTCCGAGTAGGCCTACTTTCAGTAATTGGTGGTATGACACCTCCAGGAGTACGTATCTATCAGACCGAGTATGTGTTAATATTAATATATGGCTTCATGAACATAAAAACATGCAGGAAACGCTGGTTAAATCGACTAAACTAGATATCAATTTTCGTCGACAAAAGTTACATCGAGATAAAAAAATTACATGTAACTATTATAAAACCAGAAACCTTTATGAGTTGATGTTCAGATAGAAAAAAAAACATAACGAGTGATGTAGTTTAGATTGTGGATCTCATTTTAGATTTTCCTTTTGTGATATCAAGAACATTTTTTTTATTCTATTTTTTCTATTGTGCTGTCTAAGTTTAATGGTTGGCTTTTGGTTCAACTATTCGGCAGTATAACCGATGCTAAAAGGGTAAGAACGTTTGATTTCATGGGATATATAAATACACAGCCACTTCCGGTCAAAACGGGCAATACCGACCGTGCAAGAACCTCACGGGTAGGCAATGTCGTTAAAAAACCCACCGTAGTCGTCGTCAAAACAGGGACTTCAAATAACCATCTCAACATATTAAAGCTCTAACAAGGGTTCTTATGTGGCCTGTT